>NC_134836.1:65210251-65299842 GCF_004210375.1 Tachypleus tridentatus | reverse complement strand
CAGAAAAGATGTAAAAACAAACAAATTGAGAGTAGAAACTTAAAACCGGTCTAAGAGAAAAGAATTTTTGTAAAATGGTGTAAACAACATAAAACAGTGTAAAGAAACAAATTGAGACCATAAATGCTTAAAACCGGTCTAAAAGACAAATTCTTCTAAAACACTTGAAATAGTATAAAACAGTCAAAAACAAACAATTGAGATAAGAAACGATTAAAACAGGTTTAAAAGACGAATTCTTGTAAAACGCTGAAACCAGCATAAAAACAGTGAAAAACATGGAAATTGAGAGTAGAAACGATTAAAACATGGTCTAGAAGAAAATTCTGGAATCAACATAAAACAGTGTAAAAAAAAGCTGAAATAGAGACTAGAAATGCTCAAAACCGGTCTAAGAAATCAATTCTTTTGTAAAATGTTGGAAACTGCATAAAAACAGTTTAAAACACAGAAATTGAGAGTAGAAACAGCAAAACCGGTCTAAAGACAGATTCTAGAAATACGAAGAAGAAACACCATAGAAACAGTGAAAAACAATTTAATTCAGACTAGAAACAGCTTAAAACCGGTCTAAAAGACAATTCCTGTAAAATACTGGAAACAGCATGAAACAGTGTAAAATCAGCAAATTGAGACTAGAAACAATTAGAATGGGTCTCAAAGAACTATTCTTGTAAAACAGGTGAAAACAGCAGAAAAACTAGGAAATTGATACCACAAACGCTTAAAACCGGTCTAGAAAATTAATTCTTCTAAAACGCTGGAATCAACATAAAACAGTGTAAAACTTGTAGTCACACACAACAAAAGTGAGACTAGAAATGCTTAAAACCAGAACTAAAAGACAATTCTTGTAAAACATGGAAACTGCATTAAATTGAGAGAAGAAACGCTTAAAACCGGTCTAAAAGACAATTCTGGAAATACAGAAGAAACAGTGAAAAACAATTTAATTCAGACTAGAAACGCTTAAAACTGGTCTAAGACAATTCCAAGTAAAATACTGGAAACAGCATAAAACAGTGTAGAAAACCAGCAATTTGAGACTAGAAATGCTTAAAACCATTTTAGAAAAATTAATTCTTCTAAAACCTTTAAATCAACATAAAACAGTATAAAAACAACAAATTCAGACAAAAATGATTAAAACAGGTTTAAAAGACAGAGATGTTATAAATCGCTGGAGTTGAGTAGAAACAGCTTAAAACGGTCTAAAGACAATTCTGGAAATACAAATTAATTCAGACTAGAAACGCTTAAAACAGATGTAAAGACGAATTCTTCTAAAATGGTGTTTCTACCATAAAAACAGTGTAAAACAAACATGATTGAGTAGAAACTCTTAAAACCGGTCTGAAAGCCGAATTCTCGTAAAACGCTGGAAACAGCATAAAAAGTGTAAAACCAACAAATTGAGACTAGAAACAATTAGAATAGGTCTAAAAACAAGGGTGTGCAACATTTTTTCGTCGGTGGGCCATATAAACCTTCATCAATCAAAGCGGCCCCTTAAAAACAAACTTATTCGTGTACATGCACAATTAATAAATAAAAAAATTCTAAAATGCAAGCAATAATATTTTATATTTTTTGCATGGTGATCATTTTAGTGCGACACAGAAATTTAGAGTCCTTACAGAGCTTGTCAATATCAGCTTCGAGAGAAGTGGTTCCCACTCTTAACTGACTGGTCAAATGTTCACTCAGTCAAGCTGACTTCTACACATTTGGTTTTGATGAGCTTCATTTTGGAGAAAATTGCTCACAGCAATTCTTTGTGCATGACAGGACAAATTCCGGAAACTTTTCACGTACACAGAAGTTTGTTGTACTGTTGAATAACCTTCCCTCATCATCAATTTTCGTTTCTTAACTGCTGACATTTTACTAACCCTGAAATCAAAACAAAAAAATTATTCTCACGAAAAAAAATAGTAAGTAGAAAAAAAACATAGAATTTATTTACACATGGAACCTCTAGCATGAACAGAAACACACATGTTTCTAAATTGGCATCCGATCATAGCCTTCCGGTACCAAATTAATTGAGAGAATAGCAAAATACAGTGTGACCTCATAATTCGCGGTTCGCCATTCGCGGGTTATGCGAAAACAGCTTAAAACCGGTATAAAAGACGAATTCCTGTAAAATACGGAAAACAGCATGAAACAGTGTAAAACCAGCAAATTGAGACTAGAAATGCTTAAAACCGGTCTAAGAAACCAACATAAAACAGTTTGAAAACCAGACAATTGAGACAAAAACGATTAAAACAGGTTTAAAGACTAAGTGTTATAAATCGCTGGAAATGAGTAGAAACAACTTAAAAGCGGTAAAAGAAGACAATTCTGGAAATACTAAAAGAACACCATAAAACAGTGAAAAAGAAATTAATTCAGACTAGAAACGCTTAAAACAGATAAAAGACAAATTCTTCTAAAATACTAGAAACAGCATGAAAAGTGTAAAAAAACAAACAAATTGAGAGTAGAAACTTAAAACCGGTCTAGAAAAGAATTTTTTTAAAATGGTGAAAACAACATAAAACAGTGTAAAAAGAAGCAAATTGAGACCATAAATGCTTAAAACCAGTCTCAAAGACAAATTCTTCTAAAACACTTGAAATAGTATAAAACAGTCAAAACCAAACAATTGAGATAAGAAACGATTAAAACAGGTTTAAAGACAATTCTTGCAAAAACGCTGAAACCAATATAAAACAGTGAAAAACATGGAAATTGAGTAGAAACGATTAAAACATGGTCTAAGAAGAATTCTGGAATCAACATAAAACAGTGTAAAACCATGAAATAGAGACTAGAAATGCTCAAAACCGGTCTAAGAAAATCAATTCTTGTAAAATGTTGGAAACTGCATAAAACAGTTTAAAACATGGAAATTGAGTAGAAACGCTTAAAACCGGTCTAAAGACAATTCTAGAAATACGAAGAAACACCATAAAACAGTGAAAAACAATTTAATTCAGACTAGAAACGCTTAAAACCGGTCTAAAAGACGAATTCCTGTAAAATACTGGAAACAGCATGAAACAGTGTAAAAAATCAGCAAATTGAGACTAGAAACAATTAGAATAGGTCTCAAAAGAACTATTCTTGTAAAACAGTGAAAACAGCAGAAAAACTACCAAAACAAGGAAATTGATACCACAAACGCTTAAAACCGGTCTAGAAAATTAATTCTTCTAAAACGCTGGAATCAACATAAAACAGTGTAAAACTTGTAGTCACACAAGCAAAGTGAGACTAGAAATGCTTAAAACCGAACTAAAAGACAGAATTCTTGTAAAACGCTGGAAACTGCATTAAAATTGAGAGAAGAAACGCTTAAAACTAGTCTAAAAGACAAATTCTGGAAATACGAGAAGAAACAGTGAAAACAATTTAATTCAGACTAGAAACTAGCTTAAAACTGGTCTAAAGACAATTCCTGTAAATACTGGAAACAGCATAAAACAGTGTAAAACCAGCAATTTGAGACTAGAAATGCTTAAAACCATTTTAGAAAAAAAAATTCTAAAACGCTGGAATCAACATAAAACAGTATAAAAAACTAGCAAATTCAGACAAGAAATGATTAAAACAGGTTTAAAAGACAATTGTTATAAATCGCTGGAAATTGAGAGTAGAAAACTTAAAACGGTCTAAAAAGACGAATTCTGGAAATACAAATTAAATTCAGACTAGAAACGCTTAAAACAGATGTAAAAGACGAATTCTTCTAAAATGGTGTTTCTACCATAAAACAGTGTAAAACAAACATATTGAGGTAGAAACTCTTAAAACCGGTCTGAAAGCCGAATTCTCGTAAAACGCTGGAAACAGCATAAAAAAAAAAAGTGTAAAACCAACAAATTGAGACTAGAAGCAATTAGAATAGGTCTAAAACAGGGTGTGCAACATTTTTTTCGTCGGTGGGCCATATAACCAACTTCATCAATCAAGCGGCCCACGCTTAAAAACAAGCTTATTCGTGTACATGCACAATAAATAAAAAAAAATTCTCAAAATGCAAGCAATAATATTTTATATTTTTGCATGAGTGATCATTTTAGTGCGACACTTGAAATTTAGAGTCCTTACAGAGCTTGTCAATATCAGCTTCGAGAGAAGTGGTTCCCACTCTTAACTTGAACTGGTCAAATGTTCATCAGTCAGCTGACTTCTACATTTGGTTTGATGAGCTTCATTTTGGAGAAAAAATTGCTCACAGCAATTCTTTGTGCATGACGGGACAAATTGGGAAACTTTTCACGTACACAGAGTTGTTGTACTGTTGAATAACCTTCCCTCATCATCAATTTTCGTTTCTTAACTGCTGACATTTTACTAGCCCTGAAATCAAAACAAAATTATTCTCACGAAAATAGCAAAGTAGAAAAAACATAGAATTTATTTACACATGGAACCTCTTATGAACAGAAACACATGTTTCTAAATTGGCATCCGATCATAGCCTTCCGGTACTTAAATTAATTGAGAATAGCAAAATACAGTGTGACCTCATAATTCGCGGTTCGCCATTCGCTGGGTTATGCGAAAAACTTAAAACCGGTATAAAAAGACGAATTCCTGTAAAATACGAGAAAACAGCATGAAACAGTGTAAAACCAGCAAATTGAGACTAGAAATGCTTAAAACCGGTCTAAGAAACCAACATAAAACAGTTTGAAAACCAGACAATTGAGACAAGAAACGATTAAAACAGGTTTAAAAAAGACTAAGTGTTATAAATCGCTGGAAATTGAGAGTAGAAACAACTTAAAAGCGGTCTAAAAGACGAATTCTGGAAATACAAAGGAACACCATAAAAAACAGTGAAAAAAGAAATTAATTCAGACTAGAAACGCTTAAAACAGATAAAAAGACGAATTCTTCTAAAATACTAGAAACAGCATGAAAAGTGTAAAAACAAACAAATTGAGAGTAGAAACTTAAAACCGGTCTAAGAAAAGAATTTTTGTAAAATGGTGAAAACAGCATAAAACAGTGTAAAAAGAAGCAAATTGAGACCATAAATGCTTAAAACCGGTCTAAAGACAAATTCTTCTAAAACACTTGAAATAGTATAAAACAGTCAAACCAAACAATTGAGATAAGAAACGATTAAAACAGGTTTAAAAGACGAATTCTTGTAAAACGCTGAAACCAGCATAAAAACAGTGAAAAACATGGAAATTGAGAGTAGAAACGATTAAAACATGGTCTAAGAAGAGAATTCTGGAATCAACATAAAACAGTGTAAAAACCATGAAATAGAGACTAGAAATGCTCAAAACCGGTCTAAGAAATCAATTCTTGTAAAATGTTGGAAACTGCATAAAACAGTTTAAAACATGGAAATTGAGAGTAGAAACGCTTAAAACCGGTCTAAAAGACGAATTCTAGAAATACGAAGAAACACCATAGAAACAGTGAAAAACAATTTAATTCAGACTAGAAACGCTTAAAACCGGTCTAAAAGACGAATTCCTGTAAAATACTGGAAACAGCATAAAACAGTGTAAAACCAGTAAAATGAGACTAGAAATGCTTAAAACCGGTCTAAGAAACCAGCATAAAACAGTTTAAAAACCAGACAATTGAGACAAGAAACGATTAAAACAGGTTTAAAAGACGAATTGTTATAAATTGCTGGAAACAGCATAAAAACAGTGTAAAAACATGGAAATTGAGAGTAGAAACGCTTAAAACCGGTCTAAAAGACGAATCTGAAATACAGAAGAAACCCCATAAAAAAGTAAAAACAAATTAATTCAGACTAGAAACGCTTAAAACAGGTTTAAAAGACGAATTCTTCTAAAATGGTGTTTAAATGGTGTTTCTACCATAAAATTTAAAACACAATAAAAATATGGAAATTGAAAGTAGATACGCTTAAAACAGGTCTAAAAGAACAATTCTTGTAATACGGTGAAACAGCAGAAAAACTGCAAAAACAAGGAAATTGATACCACTTAAAACCGGTCTAGAAAATTAATTCTTGTAAAACGCTGGAATCAACATAAAACAGTTTAAAACTTTCTAGTCTCACAAGCAAAAGTGAGACTAGAAATGCTTAAAACCAGTCTAAAAGACGAATTCTTGTAAAACGCTGGAAACTGCATTAAAACACAGTAAACAATTAGCAAATTGAGACTAGAAATGCTTAAAACCGGACTAAAAGACGAATTCTAGAAATACGAAGAAACACCATAAAAAACAAGTTAATTCAGACTAGAAACGCTTAAAACCGGTCTAAAAGACGAATTCCTGTAAAGCACTGGAAACAGCATCAAACAGTGTAAAACCAGCAAATTGAGACTAGAAATGCTTAAAACCATTTTAGAAAATTAATTCTTCTAAAACGCTGGAATCAACATAAAACAGTATAAAAAACTAGCAAATTCAGACAAGAAATGATTAAAACAGGTTTAAAAGACGAATTGTTATAAATCGCCGGAAATAGCATTAAAAAAGTGTTGAAACAACCAAATTGAGAGTAAAAACTCTTAAACCGGTCTAAGAAAAGAATTCTTGTAAAACGCTGGAATCAACATAAAACAGTGTAAAAACCATGAAATTGAGACAAGAAATGCTCAAAACCGGTCTAAGAAACCAATTCTTATAAAATGTTGGAAACTGCATAAAAACAGTTTAAAAACATGGAAATTGAGAGTAAAACGCTTAAAACCGGTCTAAGAAACCAACATAAAACAGTTTGAAAACCAGACAATTGAGACAAGAAACGATTAAAACAGGTTTAAAAGACTAAGTGTTATAAATCGCTGGAAATTGAGTAGAAACGCTTAAAAGCGGTCTAAAAAAGACGAATTCTGGAAATACAAAGGAACACCATAAAAACAGTGAAAAAGAAATTAATTCAGACTAGAAACGCTTAAAACAGATAAAAAGACGAATTCTTCTAAAATACTAGAAACAGCATGAAAAGTGTAAAAACAAACAAATTGAGAGTAGAAACTTAAAACCGGTCTAAGAAAAGAATTTTGTAAAATGGTGAAAACAGCATAAAACAGTGTAAAAAAAGAAGCAAATTGAGACCATAAATGCTTAAAACCGGTCTAAAAGACGAATTCTTCTAAAACACTTGGAAATAGCATAAAACAGTCAAAAACCAAACAATTGAGATAAGAAACGATTAAAACAGGTTTAAAAGACGAATTCTTGTAAAACGCTGAAACCAACATAAAAACAGTGAAAAACATGGAAATTGAGAGTAGAAACGATTAAAACAGGTTTTAAAGACGAATTGTTATAAATCGCTGGAAATAGCATAAAAACAGTGTTAAAACAACCAAATTGAGAGTAAAAACTCTTAAAACATGGTCTAAGAAGAGAATTCTGGAATCAACATAAAACAGTGTAAAACCATGAAATTGAGACTAGAAATGCTAAAACCGGTCTAAGAAAACAATTCTTGTAAAATGTTGGAAACTGCATAAAAACAGTTTAAAACATGGAAATTGAGAGTAGAAACGCTTAAACCCGGTCTAAAAGAATTCCTGTAAAATACTGGAAACAGCATGAAACAGTGTAAAACCAATAAAATGAGACTAGAAATGCTTAAAACCGGTCTAAGAAACCAACATAAAACAGTTTAAAAACCAGACAATTGAGACAAGAAACGATTAAAACAGGTTTAAAAGACGAATTGTTATAAATCGATGGAAATAGCTTGAAAATAGTGTTAAAACAACCAAATTGAGAGAAAAACTCTTAAAACCGGTCTGAAACCCGAATTCTCGTAAATCGCTGGAAACAGCATAAAAACAGTGTAAAAACATAGAAATTGAGACTAGAAATGCTTAAAACCGGTCTAAGAAATCAATTCTTGTAAAATGTTGGAAACAGCATAAAACAGTTTAAAAAACATGGAATTGAGAGTAGAAATGCTTAAACCAGGTCTAAAGAAGAATTCTAGAAATACGAAGAAACACCATAGAAACAGTGAAAACAATTTAATTCAGACTAGAAAACTTAAAACCGGTCTAAAAGAAGAATTCTTGTAAAATACTGGAAACAGCATGAAACAGTGTAAAACCAACAAAATGAGACTAGAAATGCTTAAAACCGGTCTAAGAAACCAGCATAAAACAGTTTAAAAACCAGACAATTGAGACAAGAAACGATTAAAACAGGTTTAAAAGACGAATTGTTAGAAATTGCTGGAAACAGCATAAAACAGTGTAAAACATGGAAATTGAGAGTAGAAACGCTTAAAACCGGTCTAAAAGGGAATCTGAAATACGAAGAAACCCCATAAAAAAAAGTAAAAACAAATTAATTCAGACTAGAAACGCTTAAAACAGGTTTAAAAGACGAATTCTTCTATAATGGTGTTTTATGGTGTTTCTACCATAAAATTTTAAAAGACAATAAAAAAATATGGAAATTGAAAGTAGATACGCTTAAAACAGGTCTAAAAGAACAATTCTTGTAATACGGTGAAAACAGCAGAAAAACTGCAAAACAAGGAAAACACAAACGCTTAAAACCGGTCTAGAAAATTAATTCTTGTAAAACGCTGGAATCAACATAAAACAGTTTAAAACTTGTAGTCTCACAAGCAAAGTGAGACTAGAAATGCTTAAAACCGGTCTAAAAGACGAATTCTTGTAAAACGCTGGAAATTGCATTAAAACACAGTAACAATTAGCAAATTGAGACTAGAAATGCTTAAAACCGGACTAAAAGACGAATTCTAGAAATATTAAGAAACACCATAAAAACAAGTTAATTCAGACTAGAAACGCTTAAAACCGGTCTAAAAGACGAATTCCTGTAAAGCACTGGAAACAGCATGAAACAGTGTAAAAACCAGCAAATTGAGACTAGAAATGCTTAAAACCATTTTAGAAAATTAATTCTTCTAAAACGCTGGAATCAACATAAAACAGTATAAAACTATTAAATTCAGACAAGAAATGATTAAAACAGGTTTAAAAGACGAATTGTTATAAATCGCTGGAAATAGCATGAAAAAAGTGTTGAAACAACCAAATTGAGAGTAAAACTCTTAAAACCGGTCTAAGAAAAGAATTCTTGTAAAACGCTGGAAACAGCATGAAACAGTGTAAAAACCAGTAAATTGAGACTAGAAATGCTTAAAACCGGTCTAAGAAACCAGCATAAAACAGTTTAAAAACCAGACAATTGAGACAAGAAACGATTAAAACAGGTTTAAAAGACGAATTGTTATAAATCGCTGGAAACAGCATAAAAACAGTGTAAAAACATGGAAATTGAGACTAGAAATGCTTAAAACCGGTCTAAGAAATCAATTCTTGTAAAACGTTGGAAACTGCATTAAAACACAGTAAAAATATGGAAACTGAGAGTAGAAACGCTTAAAACAGTTAAGAATTCTTCTAAAATGGTAAAATCAGCAAAAAACACAGTAGCATCTAAAAAGTTGAGATTACAAATGCTTAAAGACGAATTCTTGTAAAACACTTAAAATAGCATAAAACAGTGAAATACAAGATAATTCAGACTAGAAACAATTAGAACAGGTCTAAAAGAACAATTCTTGAAATCGGTGAATATAGCAGAAAACTGCAAAAACAAGAAAATTGAGACTACAAACGCTTAAAATCGGTCTAGAAAATTAATTTTTGTAAAACGCTAGAATCAACATAAAACAGTACAAAAACAAGCAAATTTAGACAAAAAACGATTAAAACCGGTCTAAAAGACGAATTCTTGTAAAACGCTGAAACCAGCATAAAATAGAGTAAAAGATAAGTTGAGATAAGAAACGATTAAAACAGATTTAAAAGACGAATTCTTCTAAAATGGTGTTTCTACCATAAAACAGTGTAAAACAAACATATTGAGAGTAGAAACTCTTAAAACCGGTCTGAAAGCCGAATTCTCGTAAATCGCTGGAAACAGCATAAAAACAGTGTAAAAACATGGAAATTGAGAGTAGAAACGCTTAAAACCGGTCTAAAAGACGAATCTGAAATACGAAGAAACCCCATAAAAACAGTAAAAACAAATTAATTCAGACTAGAAACGCTTAAAACAGGTTATAAAGACGAATTCTTCTATAATGGTGTGTTTTATGGTGTTTCTACCATAAAATTTTAAAACACAGTAAAAAATATGGAAATTGAAAGTAGAAACGCTTAAAACAGGTCTAAAAGAACAATTCTTGTAATACGGTGAAAACAGCAGAATAACTCTATTCCCCAGCTGATTTCTCCAAGCCCGTTCACTTGGCTGTGGTTTCGCTAGATAGTAGATAGGGACAGCGATTTGAACAAACGCTTAAAACTGGTCTAGAAAATTTATTCTTGTAAAACGCTGTAATCAACATGAAACAGTATTTAAAAACTAGCAAATTGAGACAAAAAAACGATTAAAACCGGTGTAAAAGACGAATTCTTGTAAAACGCTGAAACCAGCATAAAAAAGAGTAAAAACCAGACAATTGAGACAAGAAACGATTAAAACAGGTTTAAATGACGAGTTCTTGTAAAACGCTGGTAACAGAATAAAAACACAGTAACAAATAGCAAATTGAGATAAGAAATGCTTAAAACCAGCAAATTGAGACTACAAATGCTTAAAACCGGACTAAAAGACGAATTCTAGAAATATTAAGAAACACCATAAAAACAAGTTAATTCAGACTAGAAACGCTTAAAACCGGTCTAAAAGACGAATTCCTGTAAAGCACTGGAAACAGCATGAAACAGTGTAAAAACCAGCAAATTGAGACTAGAAATGCTTAAAACCATTTTAGAAAATTAATTCTTCTAAAACGCTGGAATCAACATAAAACAGTATAAAAACTATTAAATTCAGACAAGAAATGATTAAAACAGGTTTAAAAGACGAATTGTTATAAATCGCTGGAAATAGCATGAAAAAAGTGTTGAAACAACCAAATTGAGAGTAAAAACTCTTAAAACCGGTCTAAGAAAAGAAATCTTGTGAAACGCTGGAAACAGCATGAAACAGTGTAAAAACCAGTAAATTGAGACTAGAAATGCTTAAAACCGGTCTAAGAAACCAGCATAAAACAGTTTAAAAACCAGACAATTGAGACAAGAAACGATTAAAACAGGTTTAAAAGACGAATTGTTATAAATCGCTGGAAACAGCATAAAAACAGTGTAAAAACATGGAAATTGAGACTAGAAATGCTTAAAACCGGTCTAAGAAATCAATTCTTGTAAAACGTTGGAAACTGCATTAAAACACAGTAAAAATATGGAAACTGAGAGTAGAAACGCTTAAAACAGTTAAGAATTCTTCTAAAATGGTAAAATCAGCAAAAAACACAGTAGCATCTAAAAAGTTGAGATTACAAATGCTTAAAAGACGAATTCTTGTAAAACACTTAAAATAGCATAAAACAGTGAAATACAAGATAATTCAGACTAGAAACAATTAGAACAGGTCTAAAAGAACAATTCTTGAAATCGGTGAATATAGCAGAAAAACTGCAAAAACAAGAAAATTGAGACTACAAACGCTTAAAATCGGTCTAGAAAATTAATTTTTGTAAAACGCTAGAATCAACATAAAACAGTACAAAACTAGCAAATTTAGACAAAAAACGATTAAAACCGGTCTAAAAGACGAATTCTTGTAAAACGCTGAAACCAGCATAAAATAGAGTAAAAAAATAAGTTGAGATAAGAAACGATTAAAACAGATTTAAAAGACGAATTCTTCTAAAATGGTGTTTCTACCATAAAACAGTGTAAAACAAACATATTGAGAGTAGAAACTCTTAAAACCGGTCTGAAAGCCGAATTCTCGTAAATCGCTGGAAACAGCATAAAACAGTGTAAAAACATGGAAATTGAGAGTAGAAACGCTTAAAACCGGTCTAAAAGACGAATCTGAAATACGAAGAAACCCCATAAAAACAGTAAAAACAAATTAATTCAGACTAGAAACGCTTAAAACAGGTTATAAAGACGAATTCTTCTATAATGGTGTTTTATGGTGTTTCTACCATAAAATTTTAAAACACAGTAAAAATATGGAAATTGAAAGTAGAATACGCTTAAAACAGGTCTAAAAGAACAATTCTTGTAATACGGTGAAAACAGCAGAATAACTCTATTCCCAGCTGATTTCTCAAGCCCGTTCCCTTGGCTGTGGTTTCGCTAGATAGTAGATAGGGACAAGCGATTTGAACAAACGCTTAAAACTGGTCTAGAAAATTTATTCTTGTAAAACGCTGTAATCAACATGAAACAGTATTTAAAACTAGCAAATTGAGACAAAAAAAAAAACGATTAAAACCGGTGTAAAGACGAATTCTTGTAAAACGCTGAAACCAGCATAAAAAAGAGTAAAACAGACAATTGAGACAAGAAACGATTAAAACAGGTTTAAATGACGAGTTCTTGTAAAACGCTGGTAACAGAATAAAAACACAGTAACAAATAGCAAATTGAGATAAGAAATGCTTAAAACCAGCAAATTGAGACTACAAATGCTTAAAACCGGACTAAAAGACGAATTCTAGAAATATTAAGAAACACCATAAAAACAAGTTAATTCAGACTAGAAACGCTTAAAACCGGTCTAAAAGACGAATTCCTGTAAAGCACTGGAAACAGCATGAAAGAGTGTAAAAACCAGCAAATTGAGACTAGAAATGCTTAAAACCAGTTTAGAAAATTAATTGATACCACAAACGCTTAAAACCGGTCTAGAAAATTAATTCTTGTAAAACGCTGGAATCAATATAAAACAGTATAAAAACTATTAATTTCAGACAAGAAATGATTAAAACAGGTTTAAAAGACGAATTGTTATAAATCGCTGGAAATAGCATGAAAAAAGTGTTGAAACAACCAAATTGAGAGTAAAAACTCTTAAAACCGGTCTAAGAAAAGAAATCTTGTGAAACGCTGGAAACAGCATGAAACAGTGTAAAAACCAGTAAATTGAGACTAGAAATGCTTAAAACCGGTCTAAGAAACCAGCATAAAACAGTTTAAAAACCAGACAATTGAGACAAGAAACGATTAAAACAGGTTTAAAAGACGAATTGTTAGAAATTGCTGGAAACAACATAAAAACAGTGTAAAACATGGAAATTGAGAGTAGAAACGCTTAAAACCGGTCTAAAGAGGAATCTGAAATACGAAGAAACCCCATAAAAAAAGTAAAAACAAATTAATTCAGACTAGAAACGCTTAAAACAGGTTTAAAAGACGAATTCTTCTATAATGGTGTTTTATGGTGTTTCTACCATAAAATTTTAAAAGACAATAAAATATGGAAATTGAAAGTAGATACGCTTAAAACAGGTCTAAAAGAACAATTCTTGTAATACGGTGAAAACAGCAGAAAAACTGCAAAAACAAGGAAAACACAAACGCTTAAAACCGGTCTAGAAAATTAATTCTTGTAAAACGCTGGAATCAACATAAAACAGTTTAAAACTTGTAGTCTCACAAGCAAAGTGAGACTAGAAATGCTTAAAACCGGTCTAAAGACGAATTCTTGTAAAACGCTGGAAATTGCATTAAAACACAGTAACAATTAGCAAATTGAGACTAGAAATGCTTAAAACCGGACTAAAAGACGAATTCTAGAAATATTAAGAAACACCATAAAAACAAGTTAATTCAGACTAGAAACGCTTAAAACCGGTCTAAAAGACGAATTCCTGTAAAGCACTGGAAACAGCATGAAACAGTGTAAAAACCAGCAAATTGAGACTAGAAATGCTTAAAACCATTTTAGAAAATTAATTCTTCTAAAACGCTGGAATCAACATAAAACAGTATAAAAACTATTAAATTCAGACAAGAAATGATTAAAACAGGTTTAAAAGACGAATTGTTATAAATCGCTGGAAATAGCATGAAAAAGTGTTGAAACAACCAAATTGAGAGTAAAAACTCTTAAAACCGGTCTAAGAAAAGAAATCTTGTGAAACGCTGGAAACAGCATGAAACAGTGTAAAAACCAGTAAATTGAGACTAGAAATGCTTAAAACCGGTCTAAGAAACCAGCATAAAACAGTTTAAAAACCAGACAATTGAGACAAGAAACGATTAAAACAGGTTTAAAAGACGAATTGTTAGAAATTGCTGGAAACAGCATAAAAACAGTGTAAAACATGGAAATTGAGAGTAGAAACGCTTAAAACCGGTCTAAAAGAGGAATCTGAAATACGAAGAAACCCCATTAAAAAAAGTAAAAACAAATTAATTCAGACTAGAAACGCTTAAAACAGGTTTAAAAGACGAATTCTTCTATAATGGTGTTTTATGGTGTTTCTACCATAAAATTTTAAAAGACAATAAAAATATGGAAATTGAAAGTAGATACGCTTAAAACAGGTCTAAAAGAACAATTCTTGTAATACGGTGAAAACAGCAGAAAAACTGCAAAAAACAAGGAAAACACAAACGCTTAAAACCGGTCTAGAAAATTAATTCTTGTAAAACGCTGGAATCAACATAAAACAGTTTAAAACTTGTAGTCTCACAAGCAAAGTGAGACTAGAAATGCTTAAAACCGGTCTAAAAGACGAATTCTTGTAAAACGCTGGAAATTGCATTAAAACACAGTAACAATTAGCAAATTGAGACTAGAAATGCTTAAAACCGGACTAAAAGACGAATTCTAGAAATATTAAGAAACACCATAAAAACAAGTTAATTCAGACTAGAAACGCTTAAAACCGGTCTAAAAGACGAATTCCTGTAAAGCACTGGAAACAGCATGAAACAGTGTAAAAACCAGCAAATTGAGACTAGAAATGCTTAAAACCATTTTAGAAAATTAATTCTTCTAAAACGCTGGAATCAACATAAAACAGTATAAAAACTATTAAATTCAGACAAGAAATGATTAAAACAGGTTTAAAAGACGAATTGTTATAAATCGCTGGAAATAGCATGAAAAAGTGTTGAAACAACCAAATTGAGAGTAAAAACTCTTAAAACCGGTCTAAGAAAAGAATTCTTGTGAAACGCTGGAAACAGCATGAAACAGTGTAAAAACCAGTAAATTGAGACTAGAAATGCTTAAAACCGGTCTAAGAAACCAGCATAAAACAGTTTAAAACCAGACAATTGAGACAAGAAACGATTAAAACAGGTTTAAAAGACGAATTGTTATAAATCGCTGGAAACAGCATAAAAACAGTGTAAAACATGGAAATTGAGACTAGAAATGCTTAAAACCGGTCTAAGAAATCAATTCTTGTAAAACGTTGGAAACTGCATTAAAACACAGTAAAAATATGGAAACTGAGAGTAGAAACGCTTAAAACAGTTAAGAATTCTTCTAAAATGGTAAAATCAGCAAAAACACAGTAGCATCTAAAAGTTGAGATTACAAATGCTTAAAGACGAATTCTTGTAAAACACTTAAAATAGCATAAAACAGTGAAATACAAGATAATTCAGACTAGAAACAATTAGAACAGGTCTAAAAGAACAATTCTTGAAATCGGTGAATATAGCAGAAAAACTGCAAAAACAAGAAAATTGAGACTACAAACGCTTAAAATCGGTCTAGAAAATTAATTCTTGTAAAACGCTGGAATCAACATAAAACAGTTTAAAACTTGTAGTCTCACAAGCAAAGTGAGACTAGAAATGCTTAAAACCGGTCTAAAAGACGAATTCTTGTAAAACGCTGGAAATTGCATTAAAACACAGTAACAATTAGCAAATTGAGACTAGAAATGCTTAAAACCGGACTAAAAGACGAATTCTAGAAATATTAAGAAACACCATAAAAACAAGTTAATTCAGACTAGAAACGCTTAAAACCGGTCTAAAAGACGAATTCCTGTAAAGCACTGGAAACAGCATGAAAGAGTGTAAAAAACCAGCAAATTGAGACTAGAAATGCTTAAAACCAGTTTAGAAAATTAATTGATACCACAAACGCTTAAAACCGGTCTAGAAAATTAATTCTTGTAAAACGCTGGAATCAATATAAAACAGTATAAAAACTATTAATTTCAGACAAGAAATGATTAAAACAGGTTTAAAAGACGAATTGTTATAAATCGCTGGAAATAGCATGAAAAAAGTGTTGAAACAACCAAATTGAGAGTAAAAACTCTTAAAACCGGTCTAAGAAAAGAATTCTTGTAAAACGCTGGAAACAGCATGAAACAGTGTAAAAACCAGTAAATTGAGACTAGAAATGCTTAAAACCGGTCTAAGAAACCAGCATAAAACAGTTTAAAACCAGACAATTGAGACAAGAAACGATTAAAACAGGTTTAAAAGACGAATTGTTATAAATCGCTGGAAACAGCATAAAACAGTGTAAAACATGGAAATTGAGACTAGAAATGCTTAAAACCGGTCTAAGAAATCAATTCTTGTAAAACGTTGGAAACTGCATTAAAACACAGTAAAAATATGGAAACTGAGAGTAGAAACGCTTAAAACAGTTAAGAATTCTTCTAAAATGGTAAAATCAGCAAAAAACACAGTAGCATCTAAAAAGTTGAGATTACAAATGCTTAAAAGACGAATTCTTGTAAAACACTTAAAATAGCATAAAACAGTGAAATACAAGATAATTCAGACTAGAAACAATTAGAACAGGTCTAAAAGAACAATTCTTGAAATCGGTGAATATAGCAGAAAAACTGCAAAAACAAGAAAATTGAGACTACAAACGCTTAAAATCGGTCTAGAAAATTAATTCTTGTAAAACGCTGGAATCAACATAAAACAGTTTAAAACTTGTAGTCTCACAAGCAAAGTGAGACTAGAAATGCTTAAAACCGGTCTAAAAGACGAATTCTTGTAAAACGCTGGAAATTGCATTAAAACACAGTAACAATTAGCAAATTGAGACTAGAAATGCTTAAAACCGGACTAAAAGACGAATTCTAGAAATATTAAGAAACACCATAAAAACAAGTTAATTCAGACTAGAAACGCTTAAAACCGGTCTAAAAGACGAATTCCTGTAAAGCACTGGAAACAGCATGAAAGAGTGTAAAAACCAGCAAATTGAGACTAGAAATGCTTAAAACCAGTTTAGAAAATTAATTGATACCACAAACGCTTAAAACCGGTCTAGAAAATTAATTCTTGTAAAACGCTGGAATCAATATAAAACAGTATAAAACTATTAATTTCAGACAAGAAATGATTAAAACAGGTTTAAAAGACGAATTGTTATAAATCGCTGGAAATAGCATGAAAAAGTGTTGAAACAACCAAATTGAGAGTAAAACTCTTAAAACCGGTCTAAGAAAAGAAATCTTGTGAAACGCTGGAAACAGCATGAAACAGTGTAAAAACCAGTAAATTGAGACTAGAAATGCTTAAAACCGGTCTAAGAAACCAGCATAAAACAGTTTAAAAACCAGACAATTGAGACAAGAAACGATTAAAACAGGTTTAAAAGACGAATTGTTATAAATTGCTGGAAACAGCATAAAACAGTGTAAAACATGGAAATTGAGAGTAGAAACGCTTAAAACCGGTCTAAAAGAGGAATCTGAAATACGAAGAAACCCCATAAAAAAGTAAAAACAAATTAATTCAGACTAGAAACGCTTAAAACAGGTTTAAAAGACGAATTCTTCTATAATGGTGTTTTATGGTGTTTCTACCATAAAATTTTAAAAGACAATAAAAATATGGAAATTGAAAGTAGATACGCTTAAAACAGGTCTAAAAGAACAATTCTTGTAATACGGTGAAAACAGCAGAAAAACTGCAAAAAACAAGGAAAACACAAACGCTTAAAACCGGTCTAGAAAATTAATTCTTGTAAAACGCTGGAATCAACATAAAACAGTTTAAAACTTGTAGTCTCACAAGCAAAGTGAGACTAGAAATGCTTAAAACCGGTCTAAAGACGAATTCTTGTAAAACGCTGGAAATTGCATTAAAACACAGTAACAATTAGCAAATTGAGACTAGAAATGCTTAAAACCGGACTAAAAGACGAATTCTAGAAATATTAAGAAACACCATAAAAAACAAGTTAATTCAGACTAGAAACGCTTAAAACCGGTCTAAAAGACGAATTCCTGTAAAGCACTGGAAACAGCATGAAAGAGTGTAAAACCAGCAAATTGAGACTAGAAATGCTTAAAACCAGTTTAGAAAATTAATTGATACCACAAACGCTTAAAACCGGTCTAGAAAATTAATTCTTGTAAAACGCTGGAATCAATATAAAACAGTATAAAACTATTAATTTCAGACAAGAAATGATTAAAACAGGTTTAAAAGACGAATTGTTATAAATCGCTGGAAATAGCATGAAAAAGTGTTGAAACAACCAAATTGAGAGTAAAACTCTTAAAACCGGTCTAAGAAAAGAATTCTTGTAAAACGCTGGAAACAGCATGAAACAGTGTAAAACCAGTAAATTGAGACTAGAAATGCTTAAAACCGGTCTAAGAAACCAGCATAAAACAGTTTAAAACCAGACAATTGAGACAAGAAACGATTAAAACAGGTTTAAAAGACGAATTGTTATAAATCGCTGGAAACAACATAAAAACAGTGTAAAACATGGAAATTGAGACTAGAAATGCTTAAAACCGGTCTAAGAAATCAATTCTTGTAAAACGTTGGAAACTGCATTAAAACACAGTAAAAAATATGGAAACTGAGAGTAGAAACGCTTAAAACAGTTAAGAATTCTTCTAAAATGGTAAAATCAGCAAAAAAACACAGTAGCATCTAAAAGTTGAGATTACAAATGCTTAAAGACGAATTCTTGTAAAACACTTAAAATAGCATAAAACAGTGAAATACAAGATAATTCAGACTAGAAACAATTAGAACAGGTCTAAAGAACAATTCTTGAAATCGGTGAATATAGCAGAAAAACTGCAAAAACAAGAAAATTGAGACTACAAACGCTTAAAATCGGTCTAGAAAATTAATTCTTGTAAAACGCTGGAATCAACATAAAACAGTTTAAAACTTGTAGTCTCACAAGCAAAGTGAGACTAGAAATGCTTAAAACCGGTCTAAAAGACGAATTCTTGTAAAACGCTGGAAATTGCATTAAAACACAGTAACAATTAGCAAATTGAGACTAGAAATGCTTAAAACCGGACTAAAAGACGAATTCTAGAAATATTAAGAAACACCATAAAAAACAAGTTAATTCAGACTAGAAACGCTTAAAACCGGTCTAAAAGACGAATTCCTGTAAAGCACTGGAAACAGCATGAAAGAGTGTAAAACCAGCAAATTGAGACTAGAAATGCTTAAAACCAGTTTAGAAAATTAATTGATACCACAAACGCTTAAAACCGGTCTAGAAAATTAATTCTTGTAAAACGCTGGAATCAATATAAAACAGTATAAAACTATTAATTTCAGACAAGAAATGATTAAAACAGGTTTAAAAGACGAATTGTTATAAATCGCTGGAAATAGCATGAAAAAAGTGTTGAAACAACCAAATTGAGAGTAAAACTCTTAAAACCGGTCTAAGAAAAGAAATCTTGTGAAACGCTGGAAACAGCATGAAACAGTGTAAAACCAGTAAATTGAGACTAGAAATGCTTAAAACCGGTCTAAAAAGACGAATTCTAGAAATATTAAGAAACACCATAAAACAAGTTAATTCAGACTAGAAACGCTTAAAACCGGTCTAAAGACGAATTCCTGTAAAGCACTGGAAACAGCATGAAAGAGTGTAAAACCAGCAAATTGAGACTAGAAATGCTTAAAACCAGTTTAGAAAATTAATTGATACCACAAACGCTTAAAACCGGTCTAGAAAATTAATTCTTGTAAAACGCTGGAATCAATATAAAACAGTATAAAAACTATTAATTTCAGACAAGAAATGATTAAAACAGGTTTAAAAGACGAATTGTTATAAATCGCTGGAAATAGCATGAAAAAAAGTGTTGAAACAACCAAATTGAGAGTAAAAACTCTTAAAACCGGTCTAAGAAAAGAAATCTTGTGAAACGCTGGAAACAGCATGAAACAGTGTAAAAACCAGTAAATTGAGACTAGAAATGCTTAAAACCGGACTAAAAGACGAATTCTAGAAATATTAAGAAACACCATAAAAACAAGTTAATTCAGACTAGAAACGCTTAAAACCGGTCTAAAAGACGAATTCCTGTAAAGCACTGGAAACAGCATGAAAGAGTGTAAAAACCAGCAAATTGAGACTAGAAATGCTTAAAACCAGTTTAGAAAATTAATTGATACCACAAACGCTTAAAACCGGTCTAGAAAATTAATTCTTGTAAAACGCTGGAATCAATATAAAACAGTATAAAAACTATTAATTTCAGACAAGAAATGATTAAAACAGGTTTAAAAGACGAATTGTTATAAATCGCTGGAAATAGCATGAAAAAGTGTTGAAACAACCAAATTGAGAGTAAAAACTCTTAAAACCGGTCTAAGAAAAGAAATCTTGTGAAACGCTGGAAACAGCATGAAACAGTGTAAAAACCAGTAAATTGAGACTAGAAATGCTTAAAACCGGTCTAAGAAACCAGCATAAAACAGTTTAAAAACCAGACAATTGAGACAAGAAACGATTAAAACAGGTTTAAAAGACGAATTGTTATAAATTGCTGGAAACAGCATAAAAACAGTGTAAAACATGGAAATTGAGAGTAGAAACGCTTAAAACCGGTCTAAAGAGGAATCTGAAATACGAAGAAACCCCATAAAAAAAAGTAAAACAAATTAATTCAGACTAGAAACGCTTAAAACAGGTTTAAAGACAGAATTCTTCTATAATGGTGTTTTATGGTGTTTCTACCATAAAATTTTAAAAGACAATAAAAATATGGAAATTGAAAGTAGATACGCTTAAAACAGGTCTAAAAGAACAATTCTTGTAATACGGTGAAAACAGCAGAAAAACTGCAAAAACAAGGAAAACACAAACGCTTAAAACCGGTCTAGAAAATTAATTCTTGTAAAACGCTGGAATCAACATAAAACAGTTTAAAACTTGTAGTCTCACAAGCAAAGTGAGACTAGAAATGCTTAAAACCGGTCTAAAAGACGAATTCTTGTAAAACGCTGGAAATTGCATTAAAACACAGTAACAATTAGCAAATTGAGACTAGAAATGCTTAAAACCGGACTAAAAGACGAATTCTAGAAATATTAAGAAACACCATAAAAACAAGTTAATTCAGACTAGAAACGCTTAAAACCGGTCTAAAAGACGAATTCCTGTAAAGCACTGGAAACAGCATGAAAGAGTGTAAAAACCAGCAAATTGAGACTAGAAATGCTTAAAACCAGTTTAGAAAATTAATTGATACCACAAACGCTTAAAACCGGTCTAGAAAATTAATTCTTGTAAAACGCTGGAATCAATATAAAACAGTATAAAAACTATTAATTTCAGACAAGAAATGATTAAAACAGGTTTAAAAGACGAATTGTTATAAATCGCTGGAAATAGCATGAAAAAAGTGTTGAAACAACCAAATTGAGAGTAAAACTCTTAAAACCGGTCTAAGAAAAGAATTCTTGTAAAACGCTGGAAACAGCATGAAACAGTGTAAAACCAGTAAATTGAGACTAGAAATGCTTAAAACCGGTCTAAGAAACCAGCATAAAACAGTTTAAAACCAGACAATTGAGACAAGAAACGATTAAAACAGGTTTAAAAGACGAATTGTTATAAATCGCTGGAAACAACATAAAACAGTGTAAAACATGGAAATTGAGACTAGAAATGCTTAAAACCGGTCTAAGAAATCAATTCTTGTAAAACGTTGGAAACTGCATTAAAACACAGTAAAAATATGGAAACTGAGAGTAGAAACGCTTAAAACAGTTAAGAATTCTTCTAAAATGGTAAAATCAGCAAAAAACACAGTAGCATCTAAAAGTTGAGATTACAAATGCTTAAAGACGAATTCTTGTAAAACACTTAAAATAGCATAAAACAGTGAAATACAAGATAATTCAGACTAGAAACAATTAGAACAGGTCTAAAAGAACAATTCTTGAAATCGGTGAATATAGCAGAAAAACTGCAAAAACAAGAAAATTGAGACTACAAACGCTTAAAATCGGTCTAGAAAATTAATTCTTGTAAAACGCTGGAATCAACATAAAACAGTTTAAAACTTGTAGTCTCACAAGCAAAGTGAGACTAGAAATGCTTAAAACCGGTCTAAAAGACGAATTCTTGTAAAACGCTGGAAATTGCATTAAAACACAGTAACAATTAGCAAATTGAGACTAGAAATGCTTAAAACCGGACTAAAAGACGAATTCTAGAAATATTAAGAAACACCATAAAAACAAGTTAATTCAGACTAGAAACGCTTAAAACCGGTCTAAAAGACGAATTCCTGTAAAGCACTGGAAACAGCATGAAAGAGTGTAAAAACCAGCAAATTGAGACTAGAAATGCTTAAAACCAGTTTAGAAAATTAATTGATACCACAAACGCTTAAAACCGGTCTAGAAAATTAATTCTTGTAAAACGCTGGAATCAATATAAAACAGTATAAAAACTATTAATTTCAGACAAGAAATGATTAAAACAGGTTTAAAAGACGAATTGTTATAAATCGCTGGAAATAGCATGAAAAAGTGTTGAAACAACCAAATTGAGAGTAAAACTCTTAAAACCGGTCTAAGAAAAGAAATCTTGTGAAACGCTGGAAACAGCATGAAACAGTGTAAAAACCAGTAAATTGAGACTAGAAATGCTTAAAACCGGTCTAAGAAACCAGCATAAAACAGTTTAAAAACCAGACAATTGAGACAAGAAACGATTAAAACAGGTTTAAAAGACGAATTGTTATAAATTGCTGGAAACAGCATAAAACAGTGTAAAACATGGAAATTGAGAGTAGAAACGCTTAAAACCGGTCTAAAAGAGGAATCTGAAATACGAAGAAACCCCATAAAAAAAAGTAAAAACAAATTAATTCAGACTAGAAACGCTTAAAACAGGTTTAAAAGACGAATTCTTCTATAATGGTGTTTTATGGTGTTTCTACCATAAAATTTTAAAAGACAATAAAAATATGGAAATTGAAAGTAGATACGCTTAAAACAGGTGTAAAAGAACAATTCTTGTAATACGGTGAAAACAGCAGAAAAACTGCAAAACAAGGAAAACACAAACGCTTAAAACCGGTCTAGAAAATTAATTCTTGTAAAACGCTGGAATCAACATAAAACAGTTTAAAACTTGTAGTCTCACAAGCAAAGTGAGACTAGAAATGCTTAAAACCGGTCTAAAAGACGAATTCTTGTAAAACGCTGGAAATTGCATTAAAACACAGTAACAATTAGCAAATTGAGACTAGAAATGCTTAAAACCGGACTAAAAGACGAATTCTAGAAATATTAAGAAACACCATAAAAACAAGTTAATTCAGACTAGAAACGCTTAAAACCGGTCTAAAAGACGAATTCCTGTAAAGCACTGGAAACAGCATGAAAGAGTGTAAAAACCAGCAAATTGAGACTAGAAATGCTTAAAACCAGTTTAGAAAATTAATTGATACCACAAACGCTTAAAACCGGTCTAGAAAATTAATTCTTGTAAAACGCTGGAATCAATATAAAACAGTATAAAAACTATTAATTTCAGACAAGAAATGATTAAAACAGGTTTAAAAGACGAATTGTTATAAATCGCTGGAAATAGCATGAAAAAAGTGTTGAAACAACCAAATTGAGAGTAAAACTCTTAAAACCGGTCTAAGAAAAGAATTCTTGTAAAACGCTGGAAACAGCATGAAACAGTGTAAAACCAGTAAATTGAGACTAGAAATGCTTAAAACCGGTCTAAGAAACCAGCATAAAACAGTTTAAAACCAGACAATTGAGACAAGAAACGATTAAAACAGGTTTAAAAGACGAATTGTTATAAATCGCTGGAAACAGCATAAAAACAGTGTAAAACATGGAAATTGAGACTAGAAATGCTTAAAACCGGTCTAAGAAATCAATTCTTGTAAAACGTTGGAAACTGCATTAAAACACAGTAAAAATATGGAAACTGAGAGTAGAAACGCTTAAAACAGTTAAGAATTCTTCTAAAATGGTAAAATCAGCAAAAAACACAGTAGCATCTAAAAGTTGAGATTACAAATGCTTAAAGACGAATTCTTGTAAAACACTTAAAATAGCATAAAACAGTGAAATACAAGATAATTCAGACTAGAAACAATTAGAACAGGTCTAAAAGAACAATTCTTGAAATCGGTGAATATAGCAGAAAAACTGCAAAAACAAGAAAATTGAGACTACAAACGCTTAAAATCGGTCTAGAAAATTAATTCTTGTAAAACGCTGGAATCAACATAAAACAGTTTAAAACTTGTAGTCTCACAAGCAAAGTGAGACTAGAAATGCTTAAAACCGGTCTAAAAGACGAATTCTTGTAAAACGCTGGAAATTGCATTAAAACACAGTAACAATTAGCAAATTGAGACTAGAAATGCTTAAAACCGGACTAAAAGACGAATTCTAGAAATATTAAGAAACACCATAAAAACAAGTTAATTCAGACTAGAAACGCTTAAAACCGGTCTAAAAGACGAATTCCTGTAAAGCACTGGAAACAGCATGAAAGAGTGTAAAAACCAGCAAATTGAGACTAGAAATGCTTAAAACCAGTTTAGAAAATTAATTGATACCACAAACGCTTAAAACCGGTCTAGAAAATTAATTCTTGTAAAACGCTGGAATCAATATAAAACAGTATAAAAACTATTAATTTCAGACAAGAAATGATTAAAACAGGTTTAAAAGACGAATTGTTATAAATCGCTGGAAATAGCATGAAAAAAGTGTTGAAACAACCAAATTGAGAGTAAAACTCTTAAAACCGGTCTAAGAAAAGAAATCTTGTGAAACGCTGGAAACAGCATGAAACAGTGTAAAACCAGTAAATTGAGACTAGAAATGCTTAAAATGAAACAGTGTAAAAAATTGAGACTAGAAATGCTTAAAACCGGTCTAAGAAACCAGCATAAAACAGTTTAAAACCAGACAATTGAGACAAGAAACGATTAAAACAGGTTTAAAAGACGAATTGTTATAAATTGCTGGAAACAACATAAAACAGTGTAAAACATGGAAATTGAGAGTAGAAACGCTTAAAACCGGTCTAAAGAGGAATCTGAAATACGAAGAAACCCCATAAAAAAAGTAAAAAACAAATTAATTCAGACTAGAAACGCTTAAAACAGGTTTAAAGACGAATTCTTCTATAATGGTGTTTTATGGTGTTTCTACCATAAAATTTTAAAAGACAATAAAAATATGGAAATTGAAAGTAGATACGCTTAAAACAGGTCTAAAAGAACAATTCTTGTAATACGGTGAAAACAGCAGAAAAACTGCAAAAACAAGGAAAACACAAACGCTTAAAACCGGTCTAGAAAATTAATTCTTGTAAAACGCTGGAATCAACATAAAACAGTTTAAAACTTGTAGTCTCACAAGCAAAGTGAGACTAGAAATGCTTAAAACCGGTCTAAAAGACGAATTCTTGTAAAACGCTGGAAATTGCATTAAAACACAGTAACAATTAGCAAATTGAGACTAGAAATGCTTAAAACCGGACTAAAAGACGAATTCTAGAAATATTAAGAAACACCATAAAACAAGTTAATTCAGACTAGAAACGCTTAAAACCGGTCTAAAAGACGAATTCCTGTAAAGCACTGGAAACAGCATGAAAGAGTGTAAAAACCAGCAAATTGAGACTAGAAATGCTTAAAACCAGTTTAGAAAATTAATTGATACCACAAACGCTTAAAACCGGTCTAGAAAATTAATTCTTGTAAAACGCTGGAATCAATATAAAACAGTATAAAAACTATTAATTTCAGACAAGAAATGATTAAAACAGGTTTAAAAGACGAATTGTTATAAATCGCTGGAAATAGCATGAAAAAAGTGTTGAAACAACCAAATTGAGAGTAAAAACTCTTAAAACCGGTCTAAGAAAAGAATTCTTGTAAAACGCTGGAAACAGCATGAAACAGTGTAAAAACCAGTAAATTGAGACTAGAAATGCTTAAAACCGGTCTAAGAAACCAGCATAAAACAGTTTAAAAACCAGACAATTGAGACAAGAAACGATTAAAACAGGTTTAAAAGACGAATTGTTATAAATCGCTGGAAACAACATAAAACAGTGTAAAACATGGAAATTGAGACTAGAAATGCTTAAAACCGGTCTAAGAAATCAATTCTTGTAAAACGTTGGAAACTGCATTAAAACACAGTAAAAATATGGAAACTGAGAGTAGAAACGCTTAAAACAGTTAAGAATTCTTCTAAAATGGTAAAATCAGCAAAAAAACACAGTAGCATCTAAAAAGTTGAGATTACAAATGCTTAAAAGACGAATTCTTGTAAAACACTTAAAATAGCATAAAACAGTGAAATACAAGATAATTCAGACTAGAAACAATTAGAACAGGTCTAAAAGAACAATTCTTGAAATCGGTGAATATAGCAGAAAAACTGCAAAAACAAGAAAATTGAGACTACAAACGCTTAAAATCGGTCTAGAAAATTAATTCTTGTAAAACGCTGGAATCAACATAAAACAGTTTAAAACTTGTAGTCTCACAAGCAAAGTGAGACTAGAAATGCTTAAAACCGGTCTAAAAGACGAATTCTTGTAAAACGCTGGAAATTGCATTAAAACACAGTAACAATTAGCAAATTGAGACTAGAAATGCTTAAAACCGGACTAAAAGACGAATTCTAGAAATATTAAGAAACACCATAAAAACAAGTTAATTCAGACTAGAAACGCTTAAAACCGGTCTAAAAGACGAATTCCTGTAAAGCACTGGAAACAGCATGAAAGAGTGTAAAAACCAGCAAATTGAGACTAGAAATGCTTAAAACCAGTTTAGAAAATTAATTGATACCACAAACGCTTAAAACCGGTCTAGAAAATTAATTCTTGTAAAACGCTGGAATCAATATAAAACAGTATAAAAACTATTAATTTCAGACAAGAAATGATTAAAACAGGTTTAAAAGACGAATTGTTATAAATCGCTGGAAATAGCATGAAAAAAGTGTTGAAACAACCAAATTGAGAGTAAAACTCTTAAAACCGGTCTAAGAAAAGAAATCTTGTGAAACGCTGGAAACAGCATGAAACAGTGTAAAAACCAGTAAATTGAGACTAGAAATGCTTAAAACCGGACTAAAAGACGAATTCTAGAAATATTAAGAAACACCATAAAAACAAGTTAATTCAGACTAGAAACGCTTAAAACCGGTCTAAAAGACGAATTCCTGTAAAGCACTGGAAACAGCATGAAAGAGTGTAAAAACCAGCAAATTGAGACTAGAAATGCTTAAAACCAGTTTAGAAAATTAATTGATACCACAAACGCTTAAAACCGGTCTAGAAAATTAATTCTTGTAAAACGCTGGAATCAATATAAAACAGTATAAAAACTATTAATTTCAGACAAGAAATGATTAAAACAGGTTTAAAAGACGAATTGTTATAAATCGCTGGAAATAGCATGAAAAAAGTGTTGAAACAACCAAATTGAGAGTAAAAACTCTTAAAACCGGTCTAAGAAAAGAAATCTTGTGAAACGCTGGAAACAGCATGAAACAGTGTAAAAACCAGTAAATTGAGACTAGAAATGCTTAAAACCGGACTAAAAGACGAATTCTAGAAATATTAAGAAACACCATAAAAACAAGTTAATTCAGACTAGAAACGCTTAAAACCGGTCTAAAAGACGAATTCCTGTAAAGCACTGGAAACAACATGAAAGAGTGTAAAAACCAGCAAATTGAGACTAGAAATGCTTAAAACCAGTTTAGAAAATTAATTGATACCACAAACGCTTAAAACCGGTCTAGAAAATTAATTCTTGTAAAACGCTGGAATCAATATAAAACAGTATAAAAACTATTAATTTCAGACAAGAAATGATTAAAACAGGTTTAAAAGACGAATTGTTATAAATCGCTGGAAATAGCATGAAAAAAGTGTTGAAACAACCAAATTGAGAGTAAAACTCTTAAAACCGGTCTAAGAAAAGAAATCTTGTGAAACGCTGGAAACAGCATGAAACAGTGTAAAAACCAGTAAATTGAGACTAGAAATGCTTAAAACCGGTCTAAGAAACCAGCATAAAACAGTTTAAAAACCAGACAATTGAGACAAGAAACGATTAAAACAGGTTTAAAAGACGAATTGTTATAAATTGCTGGAAACAGCATAAAAACAGTGTAAAAACATGGAAATTGAGAGTAGAAACGCTTAAAACCGGTCTAAAAGAGGAATCTGAAATACGAAGAAACCCCATAAAAAAAGTAAAACAAATTAATTCAGACTAGAAACGCTTAAAACAGGTTTAAAAGACGAATTCTTCTATAATGGTGTTTTATGGTGTTTCTACCATAAAATTTTAAAAGACAATAAAAATATGGAAATTGAAAGTAGATACGCTTAAAACAGGTCTAAAAGAACAATTCTTGTAATACGGTGAAAACAGCAGAAAAACTGCAAAAACAAGGAAAACACAAACGCTTAAAACCGGTCTAGAAAATTAATTCTTGTAAAACGCTGGAATCAACATAAAACAGTTTAAAACTTGTAGTCTCACAAGCAAAGTGAGACTAGAAATGCTTAAAACCGGTCTAAAGACGAATTCTTGTAAAACGCTGGAAATTGCATTAAAACACAGTAACAATTAGCAAATTGAGACTAGAAATGCTTAAAACCGGACTAAAAGACGAATTCTAGAAATATTAAGAAACACCATAAAAACAAGTTAATTCAGACTAGAAACGCTTAAAACCGGTCTAAAAGACGAATTCCTGTAAAGCACTGGAAACAGCATGAAAGAGTGTAAAAACCAGCAAATTGAGACTAGAAATGCTTAAAACCAGTTTAGAAAATTAATTGATACCACAAACGCTTAAAACCGGTCTAGAAAATTAATTCTTGTAAAACGCTGGAATCAATATAAAACAGTATAAAACTATTAATTTCAGACAAGAAATGATTAAAACAGGTTTAAAAGACGAATTGTTATAAATCGCTGGAAATAGCATGAAAAAAAGTGTTGAAACAACCAAATTGAGAGTAAAACTCTTAAAACCGGTCTAAGAAAAGAATTCTTGTAAAACGCTGGAAACAGCATGAAACAGTGTAAAACCAGTAAATTGAGACTAGAAATGCTTAAAACCGGTCTAAGAAACCAGCATAAAACAGTTTAAAACCAGACAATTGAGACAAGAAACGATTAAAACAGGTTTAAAAGACGAATTGTTATAAATCGCTGGAAACAGCATAAAAACAGTGTAAAACATGGAAATTGAGACTAGAAATGCTTAAAACCGGTCTAAGAAATCAATTCTTGTAAAACGTTGGAAACTGCATTAAAACACAGTAAAAATATGGAAACTGAGAGTAGAAACGCTTAAAACAGTTAAGAATTCTTCTAAAATGGTAAAATCAGCAAAAAAACACAGTAGCATCTAAAAGTTGAGATTACAAATGCTTAAAGACGAATTCTTGTAAAACACTTAAAATAGCATAAAACAGTGAAATACAAGATAATTCAGACTAGAAACAATTAGAACAGGTCTAAAAGAACAATTCTTGAAATCGGTGAATATAGCAGAAAAACTGCAAAACAAGAAAATTGAGACTACAAACGCTTAAAATCGGTCTAGAAAATTAATTCTTGTAAAACGCTGGAATCAACATAAAACAGTTTAAAACTTGTAGTCTCACAAGCAAAGTGAGACTAGAAATGCTTAAAACCGGTCTAAAAGACGAATTCTTGTAAAACGCTGGAAATTGCATTAAAACACAGTAACAATTAGCAAATTGAGACTAGAAATGCTTAAAACCGGACTAAAAGACGAATTCTAGAAATATTAAGAAACACCATAAAAACAAGTTAATTCAGACTAGAAACGCTTAAAACCGGTCTAAAAGACGAATTCCTGTAAAGCACTGGAAACAGCATGAAAGAGTGTAAAAACCAGCAAATTGAGACTAGAAATGCTTAAAACCAGTTTAGAAAATTAATTGATACCACAAACGCTTAAAACCGGTCTAGAAAATTAATTCTTGTAAAACGCTGGAATCAATATAAAACAGTATAAAACTATTAATTTCAGACAAGAAATGATTAAAACAGGTTTAAAAGACGAATTGTTATAAATCGCTGGAAATAGCATGAAAAAAGTGTTGAAACAACCAAATTGAGAGTAAAAACTCTTAAAACCGGTCTAAGAAAAGAAATCTTGTGAAACGCTGGAAACAGCATGAAACAGTGTAAAAACCAGTAAATTGAGACTAGAAATGCTTAAAACCGGTCTAAGAAACCAGCATAAAACAGTTTAAAAACCAGACAATTGAGACAAGAAACGATTAAAACAGGTTTAAAAGACGAATTGTTATAAATTGCTGGAAACAGCATAAAACAGTGTAAAAACATGGAAATTGAGAGTAGAAACGCTTAAAACCGGTCTAAAAGAGGAATCTGAAATACGAAGAAACCCCATAAAAAAAGTAAAAACAAATTAATTCAGACTAGAAACGCTTAAAACAGGTTTAAAAGACGAATTCTTCTATAATGGTGTTTTATGGTGTTTCTACCATAAAATTTTAAAAGACAATAAAAATATGGAAATTGAAAGTAGATACGCTTAAAACAGGTGTAAAAGAACAATTCTTGTAATACGGTGAAAACAGCAGAAAAACTGCAAAAACAAGGAAAACACAAACGCTTAAAACCGGTCTAGAAAATTAATTCTTGTAAAACGCTGGAATCAACATAAAACAGTTTAAAACTTGTAGTCTCACAAGCAAAGTGAGACTAGAAATGCTTAAAACCGGTCTAAAGACGAATTCTTGTAAAACGCTGGAAATTGCATTAAAACACAGTAACAATTAGCAAATTGAGACTAGAAATGCTTAAAACCGGACTAAAAGACGAATTCTAGAAATATTAAGAAACACCATAAAAAACAAGTTAATTCAGACTAGAAACGCTTAAAACCGGTCTAAAAGACGAATTCCTGTAAAGCACTGGAAACAGCATGAAAGAGTGTAAAAACCAGCAAATTGAGACTAGAAATGCTTAAAACCAGTTTAGAAAATTAATTGATACCACAAACGCTTAAAACCGGTCTAGAAAATTAATTCTTGTAAAACGCTGGAATCAATATAAAACAGTATAAAAACTATTAATTTCAGACAAGAAATGATTAAAACAGGTTTAAAAGACGAATTGTTATAAATCGCTGGAAATAGCATGAAAAAGTGTTGAAACAACCAAATTGAGAGTAAAACTCTTAAAACCGGTCTAAGAAAAGAATTCTTGTAAAACGCTGGAAACAGCATGAAACAGTGTAAAACCAGTAAATTGAGACTAGAAATGCTTAAAACCGGTCTAAGAAACCAGCATAAAACAGTTTAAAACCAGACAATTGAGACAAGAAACGATTAAAACAGGTTTAAAAGACGAATTGTTATAAATCGCTGGAAACAGCATAAAAACAGTGTAAAACATGGAAATTGAGACTAGAAATGCTTAAAACCGGTCTAAGAAATCAATTCTTGTAAAACGTTGGAAACTGCATTAAAACACAGTAAAAATATGGAAACTGAGAGTAGAAACGCTTAAAACAGTTAAGAATTCTTCTAAAATGGTAAAATCAGCAAAAAAACACAGTAGCATCTAAAAAGTTGAGATTACAAATGCTTAAAAGACGAATTCTTGTAAAACACTTAAAATAGCATAAAACAGTGAAATACAAGATAATTCAGACTAGAAACAATTAGAACAGGTCTAAAAGAACAATTCTTGAAATCGGTGAATATAGCAGAAAAACTGCAAAAACAAGAAAATTGAGACTACAAACGCTTAAAATCGGTCTAGAAAATTAATTCTTGTAAAACGCTGGAATCAACATAAAACAGTTTAAAACTTGTAGTCTCACAAGCAAAGTGAGACTAGAAATGCTTAAAACCGGTCTAAAAGACGAATTCTTGTAAAACGCTGGAAATTGCATTAAAACACAGTAACAATTAGCAAATTGAGACTAGAAATGCTTAAAACCGGACTAAAAGACGAATTCTAGAAATATTAAGAAACACCATAAAAACAAGTTAATTCAGACTAGAAACGCTTAAAACCGGTCTAAAAGACGAATTCCTGTAAAGCACTGGAAACAGCATGAAAGAGTGTAAAAACCAGCAAATTGAGACTAGAAATGCTTAAAACCAGTTTAGAAAATTAATTGATACCACAAACGCTTAAAACCGGTCTAGAAAATTAATTCTTGTAAAACGCTGGAATCAATATAAAACAGTATAAAAACTATTAATTTCAGACAAGAAATGATTAAAACAGGTTTAAAAGACGAATTGTTATAAATCGCTGGAAATAGCATGAAAAAAGTGTTGAAACAACCAAATTGAGAGTAAAAACTCTTAAAACCGGTCTAAGAAAAGAAATCTTGTGAAACGCTGGAAACAGCATGAAACAGTGTAAAAACCAGTAAATTGAGACTAGAAATGCTTAAAACCGGACTAAAAGACGAATTCTAGAAATATTAAGAAACACCATAAAAACAAGTTAATTCAGACTAGAAACGCTTAAAACCGGTCTAAAAGACGAATTCCTGTAAAGCACTGGAAACAGCATGAAAGAGTGTAAAAACCAGCAAATTGAGACTAGAAATGCTTAAAACCAGTTTAGAAAATTAATTGATACCACAAACGCTTAAAACCGGTCTAGAAAATTAATTCTTGTAAAACGCTGGAATCAATATAAAACAGTATAAAAACTATTAATTTCAGACAAGAAATGATTAAAACAGGTTTAAAAGACGAATTCTTATAAATCGCTGGAAATAGCATGAAAAAGTGTTGAAACAACCAAATTGAGAGTAAAAACTCTTAAAACCGGTCTAAGAAAAGAAATCTTGTAAAACGCTGGAAACAGCATGAAACAGTGTAAAACCAGTAAATTGAGACTAGAAATGCTTAAAACCGGACTAAAAGACGAATTCTAGAAATATTAAGAAACACCATAAAACAAGTTAATTCAGACTAGAAACGCTTAAAACCGATCTAAAAGACGAATTCCTGTAAAGCACTGGAAACAACATGAAAGAGTGTAAAAACCAGCAAATTGAGACTAGAAATGCTTAAAACCAGTTTAGAAAATTAATTGATACCACAAACGCTTAAAACCGGTCTAGAAAATTAATTCTTGTAAAACGCTGGAATCAATATAAAACAGTATAAAAACTATTAATTTCAGACAAGAAATGATTAAAACAGGTTTAAAAGACGAATTGTTATAAATCGCTGGAAATAGCATGAAAAAAGTGTTGAAACAACCAAATTGAGAGTAAAACTCTTAAAACCGGTCTAAGAAAAGAAATCTTGTGAAACGCTGGAAACAGCATGAAACAGTGTAAAAACCAGTAAATTGAGACTAGAAATGCTTAAAACCGGTCTAAGAAACCAGCATAAAACAGTTTAAAAACCAGACAATTGAGACAAGAAACGATTAAAACAGGTTTAAAAGACGAATTGTTATAAATTGCTGGAAACAGCATAAAAACAGTGTAAAAACATGGAAATTGAGAGTAGAAACGCTTAAAACCGGTCTAAAAGAGGAATCTGAAATACGAAGAAACCCCATAAAAAAAGTAAAAACAAATTAATTCAGACTAGAAACGCTTAAAACAGGTTTAAAAGACGAATTCTTCTATAATGGTGTTTTATGGTGTTTCTACCATAAAATTTTAAAAGACAATAAAAATATGGAAATTGAAAGTAGATACGCTTAAAACAGGTCTAAAAGAACAATTCTTGTAATACGGTGAAAACAGCAGAAAAACTGCAAAAACAAGGAAAACACAAACGCTTAAAACCGGTCTAGAAAATTAATTCTTGTAAAACGCTGGAATCAACATAAAACAGTTTAAAACTTGTAGTCTCACAAGCAAAGTGAGACTAGAAATGCTTAAAACCGGTCTAAAAGACGAATTCTTGTAAAACGCTGGAAATTGCATTAAAACACAGTAACAATTAGCAAATTGAGACTAGAAATGCTTAAAACCGGACTAAAAGACGAATTCTAGAAATATTAAGAAACACCATAAAAAACAAGTTAATTCAGACTAGAAACGCTTAAAACCGGTCTAAAAGACGAATTCCTGTAAAGCACTGGAAACAGCATGAAAGAGTGTAAAAACCAGCAAATTGAGACTAGAAATGCTTAAAACCAGTTTAGAAAATTAATTGATACCACAAACGCTTAAAACCGGTCTAGAAAATTAATTCTTGTAAAACGCTGGAATCAATATAAAACAGTATAAAAACTATTAATTTCAGACAAGAAATGATTAAAACAGGTTTAAAAGACGAATTGTTATAAATCGCTGGAAATAGCATGAAAAAAGTGTTGAAACAACCAAATTGAGAGTAAAAACTCTTAAAACCGGTCTAAGAAAAGAATTCTTGTAAAACGCTGGAAACAGCATGAAACAGTGTAAAAACCAGTAAATTGAGACTAGAAATGCTTAAAACCGGTCTAAGAAACCAGCATAAAACAGTTTAAAAACCAGACAATTGAGACAAGAAACGATTAAAACAGGTTTAAAAGACGAATTGTTATAAATCGCTGGAAACAGCATAAAAACAGTGTAAAAACATGGAAATTGAGACTAGAAATGCTTAAAACCGGTCTAAGAAATCAATTCTTGTAAAACGTTGGAAACTGCATTAAAACACAGTAAAAATATGGAAACTGAGAGTAGAAACGCTTAAAACAGTTAAGAATTCTTCTAAAATGGTAAAATCAGCAAAAAAACACAGTAGCATCTAAAAGTTGAGATTACAAATGCTTAAAAGACGAATTCTTGTAAAACACTTAAAATAGCATAAAACAGTGAAATACAAGATAATTCAGACTAGAAACAATTAGAACAGGTCTAAAAGAACAATTCTTGAAATCGGTGAATATAGCAGAAAAACTGCAAAAACAAGAAAATTGAGACTACAAACGCTTAAAATCGGTCTAGAAAATTAATTCTTGTAAAACGCTGGAATCAACATAAAACAGTTTAAAACTTGTAGTCTCACAAGCAAAGTGAGACTAGAAATGCTTAAAACCGGTCTAAAAGACGAATTCTTGTAAAACGCTGGAAATTGCATTAAAACACAGTAACAATTAGCAAATTGAGACTAGAAATGCTTAAAACCGGACTAAAAGACGAATTCTAGAAATATTAAGAAACACCATAAAAACAAGTTAATTCAGACTAGAAACGCTTAAAACCGGTCTAAAAGACGAATTCCTGTAAAGCACTGGAAACAGCATGAAAGAGTGTAAAAACCAGCAAATTGAGACTAGAAATGCTTAAAACCAGTTTAGAAAATTAATTGATACCACAAACGCTTAAAACCGGTCTAGAAAATTAATTCTTGTAAAACGCTGGAATCAATATAAAACAGTATAAAAACTATTAATTTCAGACAAGAAATGATTAAAACAGGTTTAAAAGACGAATTGTTATAAATCGCTGGAAATAGCATGAAAAAAAAGTGTTGAAACAACCAAATTGAGAGTAAAAACTCTTAAAACCGGTCTAAGAAAAGAAATCTTGTGAAACGCTGGAAACAGCATGAAACAGTGTAAAAACCAGTAAATTGAGACTAGAAATGCTTAAAACCGGTCTAAGAAACCAGCATAAAACAGTTTAAAAACCAGACAATTGAGACAAGAAACGATTAAAACAGGTTTAAAAGACGAATTGTTATAAATTGCTGGAAACAGCATAAAAACAGTGTAAAAACATGGAAATTGAGAGTAGAAACGCTTAAAACCGGTCTAAAAGAGGAATCTGAAATACGAAGAAACCCCATAAAAAAAGTAAAACAAATTAATTCAGACTAGAAACGCTTAAAACAGGTTTAAAAGACGAATTCTTCTATAATGGTGTTTTATGGTGTTTCTACCATAAAATTTTAAAAGACAATAAAAATATGGAAATTGAAAGTAGATACGCTTAAAACAGGTCTAAAAGAACAATTCTTGTAATACGGTGAAAACAGCAGAAAAACTGCAAAAACAAGGAAAACACAAACGCTTAAAACCGGTCTAGAAAATTAATTCTTGTAAAACGCTGGAATCAACATAAAACAGTTTAAAACTTGTAGTCTCACAAGCAAAGTGAGACTAGAAATGCTTAAAACCGGTCTAAAAGACGAATTCTTGTAAAACGCTGGAAATTGCATTAAAACACAGTAACAATTAGCAAATTGAGACTAGAAATGCTTAAAACCGGACTAAAAGACGAATTCTAGAAATATTAAGAAACACCATAAAAACAAGTTAATTCAGACTAGAAACGCTTAAAACCGGTCTAAAAGACGAATTCCTGTAAAGCACTGGAAACAGCATGAAAGAGTGTAAAAACCAGCAAATTGAGACTAGAAATGCTTAAAACCAGTTTAGAAAATTAATTGATACCACAAACGCTTAAAACCGGTCTAGAAAATTAATTCTTGTAAAACGCTGGAATCAATATAAAACAGTATAAAAACTATTAATTTCAGACAAGAAATGATTAAAACAGGTTTAAAAGACGAATTGTTATAAATCGCTGGAAATAGCATGAAAAAAGTGTTGAAACAACCAAATTGAGAGTAAAACTCTTAAAACCGGTCTAAGAAAAGAATTCTTGTAAAACGCTGGAAACAGCATGAAACAGTGTAAAACCAGTAAATTGAGACTAGAAATGCTTAAAACCGGTCTAAGAAACCAGCATAAAACAGTTTAAAACCAGACAATTGAGACAAGAAACGATTAAAACAGGTTTAAAAGACGAATTGTTATAAATCGCTGGAAACAGCATAAAAAACAGTGTAAAACATGGAAATTGAGACTAGAAATGCTTAAAACCGGTCTAAGAAATCAATTCTTGTAAAACGTTGGAAACTGCATTAAAACACAGTAAAAATATGGAAACTGAGAGTAGAAACGCTTAAAACAGTTAAGAATTCTTCTAAAATGGTAAAATCAGCAAAAAACACAGTAGCATCTAAAAGTTGAGATTACAAATGCTTAAAGACGAATTCTTGTAAAACACTTAAAATAGCATAAAACAGTGAAATACAAGATAATTCAGACTAGAAACAATTAGAACAGGTCTAAAAGAACAATTCTTGAAATCGGTGAATATAGCAGAAAAACTGCAAAAACAAGAAAATTGAGACTACAAACGCTTAAAATCGGTCTAGAAAATTAATTCTTGTAAAACGCTGGAATCAACATAAAACAGTTTAAAACTTGTAGTCTCACAAGCAAAGTGAGACTAGAAATGCTTAAAACCGGTCTAAAAGACGAATTCTTGTAAAACGCTGGAAATTGCATTAAAACACAGTAACAATTAGCAAATTGAGACTAGAAATGCTTAAAACCGGACTAAAAGACGAATTCTAGAAATATTAAGAAACACCATAAAAACAAGTTAATTCAGACTAGAAACGCTTAAAACCGGTCTAAAAGACGAATTCCTGTAAAGCACTGGAAACAGCATGAAAGAGTGTAAAAACCAGCAAATTGAGACTAGAAATGCTTAAAACCAGTTTAGAAAATTAATTGATACCACAAACGCTTAAAACCGGTCTAGAAAATTAATTCTTGTAAAACGCTGGAATCAATATAAAACAGTATAAAAACTATTAATTTCAGACAAGAAATGATTAAAACAGGTTTAAAAGACGAATTGTTATAAATCGCTGGAAATAGCATGAAAAAAGTGTTGAAACAACCAAATTGAGAGTAAAACTCTTAAAACCGGTCTAAGAAAAGAAATCTTGTGAAACGCTGGAAACAGCATGAAACAGTGTAAAAACCAGTAAATTGAGACTAGAAATGCTTAAAACCGGTCTAAGAAACCAGCATAAAACAGTTTAAAAACCAGACAATTGAGACAAGAAACGATTAAAACAGGTTTAAAAGACGAATTGTTATAAATTGCTGGAAACAGCATAAAACAGTGTAAAACATGGAAATTGAGAGTAGAAACGCTTAAAACCGGTCTAAAAGAGGAATCTGAAATACGAAGAAACCCCATAAAAAAAAGTAAAAACAAATTAATTCAGACTAGAAACGCTTAAAACAGGTTTAAAAGACGAATTCTTCTATAATGGTGTTTTATGGTGTTTCTACCATAAAATTTTAAAAGACAATAAAAATATGGAAATTGAAAGTAGATACGCTTAAAACAGGTCTAAAAGAACAATTCTTGTAATACGGTGAAAACAGCAGAAAAACTGCAAAAACAAGGAAAACACAAACGCTTAAAACCGGTCTAGAAAATTAATTCTTGTAAAACGCTGGAATCAACATAAAACAGTTTAAAACTTGTAGTCTCACAAGCAAAGTGAGACTAGAAATGCTTAAAACCGGTCTAAAAGACGAATTCTTGTAAAACGCTGGAAATTGCATTAAAACACAGTAACAATTAGCAAATTGAGACTAGAAATGCTTAAAACCGGACTAAAAGACGAATTCTAGAAATATTAAGAAACACCATAAAAACAAGTTAATTCAGACTAGAAACGCTTAAAACCGGTCTAAAAGACGAATTCCTGTAAAGCACTGGAAACAGCATGAAACAGTGTAAAAACCAGCAAATTGAGACTAGAAATGCTTAAAACCATTTTAGAAAATTAATTCTTCTAAAACGCTGGAATCAACATAAAACAGTATAAAACTATTAAATTCAGACAAGAAATGATTAAAACAGGTTTAAAAGACGAATTGTTATAAATCGCTGGAAATAGCATGAAAAAAAGTGTTGAAACAACCAAATTGAGAGTAAAACTCTTAAAACCGGTCTAAGAAAAGAAATCTTGTGAAACGCTGGAAACAGCATGAAACAGTGTAAAAACCAGTAAATTGAGACTAGAAATGCTTAAAACCGGTCTAAGAAACCAGCATAAAACAGTTTAAAAACCAGACAATTGAGACAAGAAACGATTAAAACAGGTTTAAAAGACGAATTGTTATAAATTGCTGGAAACAGCATAAAAAACAGTGTAAAACATGGAAATTGAGAGTAGAAACGCTTAAAACCGGTCTAAAAGAGGAATCTGAAATACGAAGAAACCCCATAAAAAAAGTAAAAACAAATTAATTCAGACTAGAAACGCTTAAAACAGGTTTAAAAGACGAATTCTTCTATAATGGTGTTTTATGGTGTTTCTACCATAAAATTTTAAAAGACAATAAAAATATGGAAATTGAAAGTAGATACGCTTAAAACAGGTCTAAAAGAACAATTCTTGTAATACGGTGAAAACAGCAGAAAACTGCAAAACAACGAAAACACAAACGCTTAAAACCGGTCTAGAAAATTAATTCTTGTAAAACGCTGGAATCAACATAAAACAGTTTAAAACTTGTAGTCTCACAAGCAAAGTGAGACTAGAAATGCTTAAAACCGGTCTAAAAGACGAATTCTTGTAAAACGCTGGAAATTGCATTAAAACACAGTAACAATTAGCAAATTGAGACTAGAAATGCTTAAAACCGGACTAAAAGACGAATTCTAGAAATATTAAGAAACACCATAAAAACAAGTTAATTCAGACTAGAAACGCTTAAAACCGGTCTAAAGACGAATTCCTGTAAAGCACTGGAAACAGCATGAAACAGTGTAAAAACCAGCAAATTGAGACTAGAAATGCTTAAAACCATTTTAGAAAATTAATTCTTCTAAAACGCTGGAATCAACATAAAACAGTATAAAAACTATTAAATTCAGACAAGAAATGATTAAAACAGGTTTAAAAGACGAATTGTTATAAATCGCTGGAAATAGCATGAAAAAAGTGTTGAAACAACCAAATTGAGAGTAAAACTCTTAAAACCGGTCTAAGAAAAGAATTCTTGTGAAACGCTGGAAACAGCATGAAACAGTGTAAAAACCAGTAAATTGAGACTAGAAATGCTTAAAACCGGTCTAAGAAACCAGCATAAAACAGTTTAAAAACCAGACAATTGAGACAAGAAACGATTAAAACAGGTTTAAAAGACGAATTGTTATAAATCGCTGGAAACAGCATAAAAACAGTGTAAAACATGGAAATTGAGACTAGAAATGCTTAAAACCGGTCTAAGAAATCAATTCTTGTAAAACGTTGGAAACTGCATTAAAACACAGTAAAAATATGGAAACTGAGAGTAGAAACGCTTAAAACAGTTAAGAATTCTTCTAAAATGGTAAAATCAGCAAAAAACACAGTAGCATCTAAAAAGTTGAGATTACAAATGCTTAAAAGACGAATTCTTGTAAAACACTTAAAATAGCATAAAACAGTGAAATACAAGATAATTCAGACTAGAAACAATTAGAACAGGTCTAAAAGAACAATTCTTGAAATCGGTGAATATAGCAGAAAAACTGCAAAAACAAGAAAATTGAGACTACAAACGCTTAAAATCGGTCTAGAAAATTAATTTTTGTAAAACGCTAGAATCAACATAAAACAGTACAAAAACAAGCAAATTTAGACAAAAAACGATTAAAACCGGTCTAAAAGACGAATTCTTGTAAAACGCTGAAACCAGCATAAAATAGAGTAAAAGATAAGTTGAGATAAGAAACGATTAAAACAGATTTAAAAGACGAATTCTTCTAAAATGGTGTTTCTACCATAAAACAGTGTAAAACAAACATATTGAGAGTAGAAACTCTTAAAACCGGTCTGAAAGCCGAATTCTCGTAAATCGCTGGAAACAGCATAAAAACAGTGTAAAAACATGGAAATTGAGAGTAGAAACGCTTAAAACCGGTCTAAAAGACGAATCTGAAATACGAAGAAACCCCATAAAAACAGTAAAAACAAATTAATTCAGACTAGAAACGCTTAAAACAGGTTATAAAGACGAATTCTTCTATAATGGTGTTTTATGGTGTTTCTACCATAAAATTTTAAAACACAGTAAAAATATGGAAATTGAAAGTAGATACGCTTAAAACAGGTCTAAAAGAACAATTCTTGTAATACGGTGAAAACAGCAGAATAACTCTATTCCCCGCTGATTTCTCCAAGCCCGTTCCCTTGGCTGTGGTTTCGCTAGATAGTAGATAGGGACAGCGATTTGAACAAACGCTTAAAACTGGTCTAGAAAATTTATTCTTGTAAAACGCTGTAATCAACATGAAACAGTATTTAAAAACTAGCAAATTGAGACAAAAAAACGATTAAAACCGGTGTAAAAGACGAATTCTTGTAAAACGCTGAAACCAGCATAAAAAAGAGTAAAAACCAGACAATTGAGACAAGAAACGATTAAAACAGGTTTAAATGACGAGTTCTTGTAAAACGCTGGTAACAGAATAAAAACACAGCAAATTGAGATAAGAAATGCTTAAAACTAGCAAATTGAGACTACAAATGCTTAAAACCGGACTAAAAGACGAATTCTAGAAATATTAAGAAACACCATAAAAACAAGTTAATTCAGACTAGAAACGCTTAAAACCGGTCTAAAAGACGAATTCCTGTAAAGCACTGGAAACAGCATGAAAGAGTGTAAAAACCAGCAAATTGAGACTAGAAGCAATAAGAATAGGTCTAAAACAGGGGTGTGCAACATTTTTCGTCTAAAAGAACAATTCTTTAAATCGGTGAATATAGCAGAAAAACTGCAAAAACAAGAAAATTGAGACTACAAACGCTTAAAATCGGTCTAGAAAATTAATTTTTGTAAAACGCTAGAATCAACATAAAACAGTACAAAAACTAGCAAATTTAGACAAAAAACGATTAAAACCGGTCTAAAAGACGAATTCTTGTAAAACGCTGAAACCAGCATAAAAGAGAGTAAAAGATAAGTTGAGATAAGAAACAATTAAAACAGATTTAAAAGACGAAATGTTATAAATCGCTGGAAACACCATAAAAACAGTGAAAAACAAGATAATTCACACTAGAAACGCTTAAAACAGATTTAAAAGACGAATTCTTCTAAAATGGTGTTTCTACCATAAAAACAGTGTAAAAACAAACATATTGAGAGTAGAAACGCTTAAAACCATTCTAAAAGACGAATCTGAAATACGAAGAAACCCCATAAAAACAGTAAAAACAAATTAATTCAGACTAGAAACGCTTAAAACAGGTTATAAAGACGAATTCTTCTAAAATGGTGTTTTATGGTGTTTTTTAAAACACAGTAAAAATATGGAAATTGATAAGTTTAAAACAGGTCTAAAGGAACGGTGAAAACAGCAGAAAAACTGCTAAAACAAGGAAATTGAGACTACAAACGCTTAAAACTGGTCTAGAAAATTTATTCTTGTAAAACGCTGTAATCAACATGAAACAGTATAAAAACTAGCAAATTCAGACAAGAAATGATTAAAACAGGTTTAAAAGACGAATTGTTATAAATCGCTGGAAATTGAGAGTAGAAACGCTTAAAAACGGTCTAAAAGACGAATTCTGGAAATACAAATTAATTCAGACTAGAAACGCTTAAAACAGATTTAAAAGACGAATTCTTCTAAAATGGTGTTTCTACCATAAAAACAGTGTAAAAACAAACATATTGAGAGTAGAAACTCTTAAAACCGGTCTGAAAGCCGAATTCTCGTAAAACGCTGGAAACAGCATAAAAAAAGTGTAAAAACCAAAAAATTGAGACTAGAAGCAATAAGAATAGGTCTAAAACAGGGGTGTGCAACATTTTTCGTCGGTGGGCCATATAACCAACTTCATCAATCAAGCGGGGCCACTTAAAAAACAAGCTTATTCGTGTACATGCACAATAAATAAAAAAAAATTCTCAAAATGCAAGCAATAATATTTTATATTTTTGCATGAGTGATCATTTTAGTGCGACACTTGAAATTTAGAGTCCTTACAGAGCTTGTCAATATCAGCTTCGAGAGAAGTGGTTCCCACTCTTAACTGACTGGTCAAATGTTCATCAGTCAGCTGACTTCTACATTTGGTTTTGATGAGCTTCATTTTGGAGAAAAATTGCTCACAGCATTAGGTGCTACCAAAAAGGGAGGCAATTCTTTGTGCATGACGGGACAAATTGGGAAACTTTTCACGTACACAGAGTTTGTTGTACTGTTGAATAACCTTCCCTCATCATCAATTTTTCGTTTCTTAACTGCTGACATTTTACTAGCCCTGAAATCAAAACAAAAATTATTCTCACGAAAATAGCAAAGTAGAAAAAAACATAGAATTTATTTACACATGGAACCTCTTATGAACAGAAACACATGTTTCTAAATTGGCATCCCGATCATAGCCTTCCGGTACTTAAATTAATTGAGAATAGCAAAATACAATGTGACCTCGCCAATTCGCGGTTCGCCATTCGCGGCCCCGCATATTCGCGGGTTATGCGAAAACGCTTAAAACCGGTATAAAAGACGAATTCCTGTAAAATACGGAAAACAGCATGAAACAGTGTAAAAACCAGCAAATTGAGACTAGAAATGCTTAAAACCGGTCTAAGAAACCAACATAAAACAGTTTGAAAACCAGACAATTGAGACAAGAGACGATTAAAACAGGTTTAAAAGACTAAGTGTTATAAATCGCTGGAAATTGAGAGTAGAAACGCTTAAAAGCGGTCTAAAAGACGAATTCTGGAAATACAAAGGAACACCATAAAAACAGTGAAAAAGAAACTAATTCAGACTAGAAACGCTTAAAACAGATAAAAAGACGAATTCTTCTAAAATACTAGAAACAGCATGAAAAGTGTAAAAACAAACAAATTGAGAGTAGAAACTTAAAACCGGTCTAAGAAATCAATTCTTGTAAAATGTTGAAACTGCATAAAAAACAGTTTAAAAACATGGAAATTGAGAGTAGAAACGCTTAAACCCGGTCTAAAAGAAGAATTCTAGAAATACGAAGAAACACCATAGAAACAGTGAAAAACAATTTAATTCAGACTAGAAACGCTTAAAACCGGTCTAAAAGAAGAATTCCTGTAAAATACTGGAAACAGCATGAAACAGTGTAAAAACCAGCAAAATGAGACTAGAAATGCTTAAAACCGGTCTAAGAAACCAGCATAAAACAGTTTAAAAACCAGACAATTGAGACAAGAAACGATTAAAACAGGTTTAAAAGACGAATTGTTATAAATTGCTGGAAACAGCATAAAACAGTGTAAAAACATGGAAATTGAGAGTAGAAACGCTTAAAACCGGTCTAAAAGAGGAATCTGAAATACGAAGAAACCCCATAAAAAAAGTAAAAACAAATTAATTCAGACTAGAAACGCTTAAAACAGGTTTAAAAGACGAATTCTTCTATAATGGTGTTTTATGGTGTTTCTACCATAAAATTTTAAAAGACAATAAAAATATGGAAATTGAAAGTAGATACGCTTAAAACAGGTCTAAAAGAACAATTCTTGTAATACGGTGAAAACAGCAGAAAAACTGCAAAAACAAGGAAAACACAAACGCTTAAAACCGGTCTAGAAAATTAATTCTTGTAAAACGCTGGAATCAACATAAAACAGTTTAAAACTTGTAGTCTCACAAGCAAAGTGAGACTAGAAATGCTTAAAACCGGTCTAAAAGACGAATTCTTGTAAAACGCTGGAAATTGCATTAAAACACAGTAACAATTAGCAAATTGAGACTAGAAATGCTTAAAACCGGACTAAAAGACGAATTCTAGAAATATTAAGAAACACCATAAAAACAAGTTAATTCAGACTAGAAACGTCTAAAAGACGAATTCCTGTAAAGCACTGGAAACAGCATGAAACAGTGTAAAAACCAGCAAATTGAGACTAGAAATGCTTAAAACCATTTTAGAAAATTAATTCTTCTAAAAAGCTGGAATCAACATAAAACAGTATAAAAAATATTAAATTCAGACAAGAAATGATTAAAACAGGTTTAAAAGACGAATTGTTATAAATCACTGGAAATAGCATGAAAAAAGTGTTGAAACAACCAAATTGAGAGTAAAACTCTTAAAACCGGTCTAAGAAAAGAATTCTTGTGAAACGCTGGAAACAGCATGAAACAGTGTAAAAAACCAGTAAATTGAGACTAGAAATGCTTAAAACCGGTCTAAGAAACCAGCATAAAACAGTTTAAAAACCAGACAATTGAGACAAGAAACGATTAAAACAGGTTTAAAAGACGAATTGTTATAAATTGCTGGAAACAGCATAAAAACAGTGTAAAAACATGGAAATTGAGAGTAGAAACGCTTAAAACCGGTCTAAAAGAGGAATCTGAAATACGAAGAAACCCCATAAAAAAAGTAAAAACAAATTAATTCAGACTAGAAACGCTTAAAACAGGTTTAAAAGACGAATTCTTCTATAATGGTGTTTTATGGTGTTTCTACCATAAAATTTTAAAAGACAATAAAAATATGGAAATTGAAAGTAGATACGCTTAAAACAGGTCTAAAAGAACAATTCTTGTAATACGGTGAAAACAGCAGAAAAACTGCAAAAACAAGGAAAACACAAACGCTTAAAACCGGTCTAGAAAATTAATTCTTGTAAAACGCTGGAATCAACATAAAACAGTTTAAAACTTGTAGTCTCACAAGCAAAGTGAGACTAGAAATGCTTAAAACCGGTCTAAAAGACGAATTCTTGTAAAACGCTGGAAATTGCATTAAAACACAGTAACAATTAGCAAATTGAGACTAGAAATGCTTAAAACCGGACTAAAAGACGAATTCTAGAAATATTAAGAAACACCATAAAAACAAGTTAATTCAGACTAGAAACGCTTAAAACCGGTCTAAAAGACGAATTCCTGTAAAGCACTGGAAACAGCATGAAAGAGTGTAAAAACCAGCAAATTGAGACTAGAAATGCTTAAAACCAGTTAAGAAAATTAATTGATACCACAAACGTTTAAAACCGGTCTAGAAAATTAATTCTTGTAAAACGCTGGAATCAATATAAAACAGTATAAAACTATTAATTTCAGACAAGAAATGATTAAAACAGGTTTAAAAGACGAATTGTTATAAATCGCTGGAAATAGCATGAAAAAAGTGTTGAAACAACCAAATTGAGAGTAAAAACTCTTAAAACCGGTCTAAGAAAAGAATTCTTGTAAAACGCTGGAAACAGCATGAAACAGTGTAAAAACCAGCAAATTGAGACTAGAAATGCTTAAAACCGGTCTAAGAAACCAGCATAAAACAGTTTAAAAACCAGACAATTGAGACAAGAAACGATTAAAACAGGTTTAAAAGACGAATTGTTATAAATCGCTGGAAACAGCATAAAACAGTGTAAAACATGGAAATTGAGACTAGAAATGCTTAAAACCGGTCTAAAAAATCAATTCTTGTAAAACGTTGGAAACTGCATTAAAACACAGTAAAAATATGGAAACTGAGAGTAGAAACGCTTAAAACAGTTAAGAATTCTTCTAAAATGGTAAAATCAGCAAAAAACACAGTAGCATCTAAAAGTTGAGATTACAAATGCTTTAAAGACGAATTCTTGTAAAACACTTAAAATAGCATAAAACAGTGAAATACAAGATAATTCAGACTAGAAACAATTAGAACAGGTCTAAAAGAACAATTCTTGAAATCGGTGAATATAGCAGAAAAACTGCAAAAACAAGAAAATTGAGACTACAAACGCTTAAAATCGGTCTAGAAAATTAATTTTGTAAAACGCTAGAATCAACATAAAACAGTACAAAACTAGCAAATTTAGACAAAAACGATTAAAACCGGTCTAAAAGACGAATTCTTGTAAAACGCTGAAACCAGCATAAAAGAGAGTAAAAGATAAGTTGAGATAAGAAACGATTAAAACAGATTTAAAAGACGAAATGTTATAAATCGCTGGAAACACCATAAAAACAGTGAAAACAAGATAATTCACACTAGAAACGCTTAAAACAGATTTAAAAGACGAATTCTTCTAAAATGGTGTTTTATGGTGTTTCTACCATAAAATTTTAAAAGACAATAAAAATATGGAAATTGAAAGTAGATACGCTTAAAACAGGTCTAAAAGAACAATTCTTGTAATACGGTGAAAACAGCAGAAAAAACTGCAAAAAACAACGAAAACACAAACGCTTAAAACCGGTCTAGAAAATTAATTCTTGTAAAACGCTGGAATCAACATAAAACAGTTTAAAACTTGTAGTCTCACAAGCAAAGTGAGACTAGAAATGCTTAAAACCGGTCTAACAGACGAATTCTTGTAAAACGCTGGAAATTGCATTAAAACACAGTAACAATTAGCAAATTGAGACTAGAAATGCTTAAAACCGGACTAAAAGACGAATTCTAGAAATATTAAGAAACACCATAAAAAACAAGTTAATTCAGACTAAAAACGCTTAAAACCGGTCTAAAAGACGAATTCCTGTAAAGCACTGGAAACAGCATGAAACAGTGTAAAAACCAGCAAATTGAGACTAGAAATGCTTAAAACCATTTTAGAAAATTAATTCTTCTAAAACGCTGGAATCAACATAAAACAGTATAAAAACTATTAAATTCAGACAAGAAATGATTAAAACAGGTTTAAAAGACGAATTGTTATAAATCGCTGGAAATAGCATGAAAAAAAGTGTTGAAACAACCAAATTGAGAGTAAAACTCTTAAAACCGGTCTAAGAAAAGAATTCTTGTAAAACGCTGGAAACAGCATGAAACAGTGTAAAAACCAGTAAATTGAGACTAGAAATGCTTAAAACCATTTTAGAAAATTAATTCTTCTAAAACGCTGGAATCAACATAAAACAGTATAAAAAACTATTAAATTCAGACAAGAAATGATTAAAACAGGTTTAAAAGACGAATTGTTATAAATCGCTGGAAATAGCATGAAAAAAGTGTTGAAACAACCAAATTGAGAGTAAAACTCTTAAAACCGGTCTAAGAAAAGAATTCTTGTAAAACGCTGGAAACAGCATGAAACAGTGTAAAAACCAGTAAATTGAGACTAGAAATGCTTAAAACCGGTCTAAGAAACCAGCATAAAACAGTTTAAAACCAGACAATTGAGACAAGAAACGATTAAAACAGGTTTAAAAGACGAATTGTTATAAATCGCTGGAAACAGCATAAAACAGTGTAAAAACATGGAAATTGAGACTAGAAATGCTTAAAACCGGTCTAAGAAATCAATTCTTGTAAAACGTTGGAAACTGCATTAAAACACAGTAAAAATATGGAAACTGAGAGTAGAAACGCTTAAAACAGTTAAGAATTCTTCTAAAATGGTAAAATCAGCAAAAAAACACAGTAGCATCTAAAAGTTGAGATTACAAATGCTTAAAGACGAATTCTTGTAAAACACTTAAAATAGCATAAAACAGTGAAATACAAGATAATTCAGACTAGAAACAATTAGAACAGGTCTAAAAGAACAATTCTTGAAATCGGTGAATATAGCAGAAAAACTGCAAAAACAAGAAAATTGAGACTACAAACGCTTAAAATCGGTCTAGAAAATTAATTTTGTAAAACGCTAGAATCAACATAAAACAGTATAAAAACTAGCAAATTTAGACAAAAAACGATTAAAACCGGTCTAAAAGACGAATTCTTGTAAAACGCTGAAACCAGCATCAAATAGAATAAAAGATAAGTTGAGATAAGAAACGATTAAAACAGATTTAAAAGACGAATTCTTCTAAAATGGTGTTTCTACCATAAAAAACAGTGTAAAACAAACATATTGAGAGTAGAAACTCTTAAAACCGGTCTGAAAGCCGAATTCTCGTAAATCGCTGGAAACAGCATAAAAACAGTGTAAAACATGGAAATTGAGAGTAGAAACGCTTAAAACCGGTCTAAAAGACGAATCTGAAATACGAAGAAACCCCATAAAAAAACAGTAAAACAAATTAATTCAGACTAGAAACGCTTAAAACAGGTTATAAAGACGAATTCTTCTAAAATGGTGTTTTATGGTGTTTCTACCATAAAATTTTAAAACACAGTAAAATATGGAAATTGAAAGTAGATACGCTTAAAACAGGTCTAAAAGAACAATTCTTGTAATACGGTGAAAACAGCAGAAAAACTGCTAAAACAAGGAAATTGAGACTACAAACGCTTAAAACTGGTCTAGAAAATTTATTCTTGTAAAACGCTGTAATCAACATGAAACAGTATTTAAAAACTAGCAAATTGAGACAAAAAACGATTAAAACCGGTGTAAAAGACGAATTCTTGTAAAACGCTGAAACCAGCATAAAAAAGAGTAAAAACCAGACAATTGAGACAAGAAACGATTAAAACAGGTTTAAAAGAAGAATTGTTATAAATTGCTGGAAACAGCATAAAAACAGTGTAAAAACATGGAAATTGAGAGTAGAAACGCTTAAAACCGATCTAAAAGAGGAATCTGAAAAAAGAAGAAACCCCATAAAACAGTAAAACAAATTAATTCAGACTAGAAACGCTTAAAACAAGTTTAAAAGACGAATTCTTCTAAAATGGTGTTTTATGGTGTTTCTACCATAAAATTTAAAAGACAATAAAATATGGAAATTGAAAGTAGATACGCTTAAAACAGGTCTAAAAGAACAATTCTTGTAATACGGTGAAAACAGCAGAAAAACTGCAAAAACAAGGAAAACACAAACGCTTAAAACCGGTCTAGAAAATTAATTCTTGTAAAACGCTGGAATCAACATAAAACAGTTTAAAACTTGTAGTCTCACAAGCAAAGTGAGACTAGAAATGCTTAAAACCGGTCTAACAGACGAATTCTTGTAAAACGCTGGAAATTGCATTAAAACACAGTAACAATTAGCAAATTGAGACTAGAAATGCTTAAAACCGGACTAAAAGACGAATTCTAGAAATATTAAGAAACACCATAAAAAACAAGTTAATTCAGACTAGAAACGATTAAAACCGGTCTAAAGACGAATTCTTGTAAAACACTTAAAATAGCATAAAACAGTGAAATACAAGATAATTAAGACTAGAAACGCTTAAAACCGGTCTAAAAGACGAATTCTAGAAATACGAAGAAACACCATAGAAACAGTGAAAAACAATTTAATTCAGACTAGAAACGCTTAAAACAGATTTAAAAGACGAATTCTTCTAAAATGGTGTTTCTACCATAAAAAACAGTGTAAAACAAACATATTGAGAGTAGAAACTCTTAAAACCGGTCTGAAAGCCGAATTCTCGTAAAACGCTGGAAACAGCATAAAAAAGTGTAAAACCAACAAATTGAGACTAGAAACAATTAGAATAGGTCTAAAAGAACTATTCTTGTAAAACGGTGAAAACAGCAGAAAAACTACCAAAACAAGGAAATTGATACCACAAACGCTTAAAACGGGTCTAGAAAATTAATTCTTGTAAAACACTGGAATCAATATAAAACAGTGTAAAACTTGTAGTCTCACAAGCAAAGTAAGACTAGAAATGCTTAAAACCAGTCTAAAAGACGAATTCTAGAAATACGAAGAAACACCATAAAAACAAGTTAATTCAGACTAAAAACGCTTAAAACCGGTCTAAAAGACGAATTCTGTAAAGCACTGGAAACAGCATGAAACAGTGTAAAAACCAGCAAATTGAGACTAGAAATGCTTAAAACCATTTTAGAAAATTAATTCTTCTAAAACGCTGGAATCAACATAAAACAGTATAAAAACTATTAAATTCAGACAAGAAATGATTAAAACAGGTTTAAAAGACGAATTGTTATAAATCGCTGGAAATAGCATGAAAAAAGTGTTGAAACAACCAAATTGAGAGTAAAAACTCTTAAAACCGGTCTAAGAAAAGAATTCTTGTAAAACGCTGGAAACAGCATGAAACAGTGTAAAACCAGTAAATTGAGACTAGAAATGCTTAAAACCGGTCTAAGAAACCAGCATAAAACAGTTTAAAAACCAGACAATTGAGACAAGAAACGATTAAAACAGGTTTAAAAGACGAATTGTTATAAATCGCTGGAAACAGCATAAAAACAGTGTAAAAACATGGAAATTGAGACTAGAAATGCTTAAAACCGGTCTAAGAAATCAATTCTTGTAAAACGTTGGAAACTGCATTAAAACACAGTAAAAATATGGAAACTGAGAGTAGAAACGCTTAAAACAGTTAAGAATTCTTCTAAAATGGTAAAATCAGCAAAAAACACAGTAGCATCTAAAAGTTGAGATTACAAATGCTTAAAAGACGAATTCTTGTAAAACACTTAAAATAGCATAAAACAGTGAAATACAAGATAATTCAGACTAGAAACAATTAGAACAGGTCTAAAAGAACAATTCTTGAAATCGGTGAATATAGCAGAAAAACTGCAAAAACAAGAAAATTGAGACTACAAACGCTTAAAATCGGTCTAGAAAATTAATTTTTGTAAAACGCTAGAATCAACATAAAACAGTACAAAAACTAGCAAATTTAGACAAAAAACGATTAAAACCGGTCTAAAAGACGAATTCTTGTAAAACGCTAAAACCAGCATAAAATAGAGTAAAAGATAAGTTGAGATAAGAAACGATTAAAACAGATTTAAAAGACGAATTCTTCTAAAATGGTGTTTCTACCATAAAAACAGTGTAAAAACAAACATATTGAGAGTAGAAACGCTTAAAACCGGTCTAAAAGACGAATCTGAAATACGAAGAAACCCCATAAAAACAGTAAAAACAAATTAATTCAGACTAGAAACGCTTAAAACAGGTTATAAAGACGAATTCTTCTAAAATGGTGTTTTATGGTGTTTCTACCATAAAATTTTAAAACACAGTAAAAATATGGAAATTGAAAGTAGATACGCTTAAAACAGGTCTAAAAGAACAATTCTTGTAATACGGTGAAAACAGCAGAAAAACTGCTAAAACAAGGAAATTGAGACTACAAACGCTTAAAACTGGTCTAGAAAATTTATTCTTGTAAAACGCTGTAATCAACATGAAACAGTATTTAAAAACTAGCAAATTGAGACAAAAAAACGATTAAAACCGGTGTAAAAGACGAATTCTTGTAAAACGCTGAAACCAGCATAAAAAAGAGTAAAAACCAGACAATTGAGACAAGAAACGATTAAAACAGGTTTAAAAGAAGAATTGTTATAAATTGCTGGAAACAGCATAAAAACAGTGTAAAAACATGGAAATTGAGAGTAGAAACGCTTAAAACCGATCTAAAAGAGGAATCTGAAAAAGAAGAAACCCCATAAAAAACAGTAAAACAAATTAATTCAGACTAGAAACGCTTAAAACAAGTTTAAAAGACGAATTCTTCTAAAATGGTGTTTTATGGTGTTTCTACCATAAAATTTTAAAAGACAATAAAAATATGGAAATTGAAAGTAGATACGCTTAAAACAGGTCTAAAAGAACAATTCTTGTAATACGGTGAAAACAGCAGAAAAACTGCAAAAACAAGGAAAACACAAACGCTTAAAACCGGTCTAGAAAATTAATTCTTGTAAAACGCTGGAATCAACATAAAACAGTTTAAAACTTGTAGTCTCACAAGCAAAGTGAGACTAGAAATGCTTAAAACCGGTCTAACAGACGAATTCTTGTAAAACGCTGGAAATTGCATTAAAACACAGTAACAATTAGCAAATTGAGACTAGAAATGCTTAAAACCGGACTAAAAGACGAATTCTAGAAATATTAAGAAACACCATAAAAACAAGTTAATTCAGACTAGAAACGATTAAAACCGGTCTAAAAGACGAATTCTTGTAAAACACTTAAAATAGCATAAAACAGTGAAATACAAGATAATTAAGACTAGAAACGCTTAAAACCGGTCTAAAAGACGAATTCTAGAAATACGAAGAAACACCATAGAAACAGTGAAAAACAATTTAATTCAGACTAGAAACGCTTAAAACAGATTTAAAAGACGAATTCTTCTAAAATGGTGTTTCTACCATAAAAACAGTGTAAAAACAAACATATTGAGAGTAGAAACTCTTAAAACCGGTCTGAAAGCCGAATTCTCGTAAAACGCTGGAAACAGCATAAAAAAAGTGTAAAAACCAACAAATTGAGACTAGAAACAATTAGAATAGGTCTAAAAGAACTATTCTTGTAAAACGGTGAAAACAGCAGAAAAACTACCAAAACAAGGAAATTGATACCACAAACGCTTAAAACGGGTCTAGAAAATTAATTCTTGTAAAACACTGGAATCAATATAAAACAGTGTAAAACTTGTAGTCTCACAAGCAAAGTAAGACTAGAAATGCTTAAAACCAGTCTAAAAGACGAATTCTAGAAATACGAAGAAACACCATAAAAACAAGTTAATTCAGACTAGAAACGCTTAAAACCGGTCTAAAAGACGAATTCCTGTAAAGCACTGGAAACAGCATGAAACAGTGTAAAAACCAGCAAATTGAGACTAGAAATGCTTAAAACCATTTTAGAAAATTAATTCTTCTAAAACGCTGGAATCAACATAAAACAGTATAAAAACTATTAAATTCAGACAAGAAATGATTAAAACAGGTTTAAAAGACGAATTGTTATAAATCGCTGGAAATAGCATGAAAAAAGTGTTGAAACAACCAAATTGAGAGTAAAAACTCTTAAAACCGGTCTAAGAAAAGAATTCTTGTAAAACGCTGGAATCAACATAAAACAGTGTGAAAACCATGAGATTGAGACTAGAAATGCTCAAAACCGATCTAAGAAACCAATTCTTATAAAATGTTGGAAACTGCATAAAAACAGTTTAAAAACATGGAAATTGAGAGTAGAAACGCTTAAAACCGGTCTAAAAGACGAATTCTAGAAATACGAAGAAACACCATAGAAACAGTGAAAACAATTTAATTCAGACTAGAAACGCTTAAAACCGGTCTAAAAGAGGAATTCCTGTAAACTACTGGAAACAGCATGAAACAGTGTAAAACCAGCAAATTGAGACTAGAAACTTAAACCCGGTCTAAGAAAAGAATTTTGTAAAATGGTGAAAACAGCATGAAACACTGTAAAACCAGCAAATTGAGACTAGAAATGCTTAAAACCGATCTAAGAAACCAGCATAAAACAGTTTAAAACCAGACAATTGAGACAAGAAACGATTAAAACAGGTTTAAAAGACGAATTGTTATAAATCACTGGAAACACCATAAAAACAGTGAAAACATGGAAATTGAGAGAAGAAACGCTTAAAACCGGTCTAAAAGACGAATTCTGGAAATACGAAGAAACACCATAGAAACAGTGAAAAGAATTTAATTCAGACTATAAACGCTTAAAACCGGTCTAAAAGACGAATTCTGTAAAATACTGGAAACAGCATGAAACACTGTAAAACCAGCAAATTGAGACTAGAAATGCTTAAAACCGGTCTAAGAAACCAGCATAAAACAGTTTAAAACCAGACAATTGAGACAAGAAACGATTAAAACAGGTTTAAAAGACGAATTGTTATAAATCGCTGGAAACTGCATAAAACAGTGTAAAAAACATGGAAATTGAGACTAGAAATGCTTAAAACCGGTCTAAGAAATCAATTCTTGTAAAACGTTGGAAACTGCATTAAAACACAGTGAAAATATGGAAATTGAGAGTAGAAACGCTTAAAACAGTTAAGAATTCTTGTAAAATGGTAAAATCAGCAAAAAAACACTAGCATCTAAAAGTTGAGATTACAAATGCTTAACACCGGTCTAAAAGACGAATTCTTGTAAAACACTTAAAATAGCATAAAACAGTGAAATACAAGATAATTCAGACTAGAAACAATTAGAACAGGTCTAAAAGAACAATTCTTGAAAACGGTGAATATAGCAGAAAACTGCAAAAACAAGAAAATTGAGACTACAAACGCTTAAAACCGGTCTAGAAAATTAATTCTTGTAAAACGCTGGAATCAACATAAAACAGTATAAAAACTAGCAAATTGAGACAAAAAACGATTAAAACAGGTTTAAAAGACGAATTGTTGTAAATCGCTGGAAACAGCATAAAAATATGCAAATTGAGATTAGAAACGCATAAAATCAGTCTAAAAGACGAATTCTCGTGAAACGCTGGAAACAGCATAAAAACAGTGCAAAAAAAGGAAATTGAGACTACAAACGCTTAAAACCGGTCTAGAAAATAGTATTTTCCTTTACAATTGCTTCATTAATGGTTTTTTCTTTTAGGTTTTGGTTTCGATTTGAAAGAAACAAAAAATACCGTTGAAAACGAAACTAAAACCTAAAGAATAAACTTTGAATAAAGTTTCGAATTTCTACATTAATAGGTTTCAGTTTCTTTTTTCGAAAGAAAAAGTTCATTTTCATAGGATTTTTGTTTCTTTTACGGTTTTCCAGAATTATCGATATATTTGAATCTACGCATGCTCAGTTGTTTACAACAATTTATGTGCGTTACGTCTTCAAAACAATATTATGTTAGGAATAAACAACAGTATATTAATATACAAATATAAGATATCAAAATGATATTTCTCTAAATTAATGTAGCCAACTTGTTTTTTACTGTACGTCTCAGTATAAACGAGTTGAGGTTTTATCAGAAACTAGGTTTTCCAGAATTATTGATATTTACGCATGTTCACGTGTGAGTTATGTCATCAAAAGACCGCAAGAAATGAAAAAGGGTCGAAATCCGATGAAACAAACGTTTATAACAAAAAAAGTTTATTACCATTTGTAACTGACAGCCTGTTTAAAGTTATATCACAAAATTCTTTGACGTTAACGTGATCCAGTAGTCTCCAAGTGATACGTACGTAAGTAAAGGAAAATTTTGATATTCTAACCCTAAACCCTAACGCTATATGAGTACGTCAGCAAAACAGTATATAAATATATTAGGATTCTAAAGTGTAAGATATTCTAATAAAACTTTATTTTTTTAGGTTTCAGTTACAGTTTGAACCGCAGTTTTTGTGTTTCTTTCACGGTTTTTTTGACGGTTTCTAGAATTATTGATATATTTGAGTGTGCGCATGCTCACTATTTCTGTGCGTTACGTCATCAAAACAATATTATATTAGGAATAAACAACAGTATATTAGGATTCTAATATTAAAATGATATTTCTCTAAATTAATGTAGCGAACTTGTTTTTTACTGTACATCTCAGTATAAACGAGTTGAGGTTTTATCAGAAACTAGTTTTCCAGAATTATTAATATTTACGCATGTTCACGTGTGAGTTATGTCATCAAAAGACCGCAAGAAATGAAAAAGGGTCGAAATCCGATGAAACAAACGTTTATAACAAAAAGTTTATTACCATTTGTAACTTTGTCAGCCTGTTTAAAGTTATATCACAAAAATTCTTTGACGTTAACGTGATCCAGTAGTCTCCAAGTGATACGTACGTAAGTAAAGGAAAATTTTTATATTCTAACCCTAAATCCTAACTTTGTGTGAGTACCTCATCAAAACAGTATGTAAATAGATTAAGATTTTAAAGTGTAAGATATTAAAATGATATCCCTTTAAAAGTTTATTTTTTTCGGTTTCAGTTTGAATCGTAGTTTTTGTTTCTTTCAAGTCGAAACTAAAATCTCATAGAAAACTCTACAAAGATAAAAAGTGCGGTTGAGACCGAAACTAAAACCTAAAAAAAAGACTTTGAAAGGGTATTCTGTTCCAATTTATTCATTAATAATTTTTATTTTAGGTTTCAGTTTTGGTTTGAAATTAGAACGTAATACCCTTTAAAAGTTCATTTTTTTAGGATTTAGTTCCGGTTCCAAACGCACGTTTTCTCTTTCTAGTGTTTTCTGTTAGGTTTCATTTTGGGTTTGAAAGAAACAAAAACTTCGGTTAAAACCGAAACTGAAACCTTAAAAAAATGAACTTTTACAGTCTTTTGCTTTGCAATTTCTTCATTATTGGTTTTTCTTTTAGGTGTCAGTTGTGAGGTTGTAAAATTTCCTGAAAACCCAAAGTTGTAAAAAAAAACATTGGTTTATTTGATAAGCCATAGCTCTAAGACTTAATGTGATACAAAGCTAAATTTTCTTTTCAAATTTTCTATAACATATCCGTTGATAAATCCGTTGTACATAAAAGTTCAATAGGTCTCCGGTAAAAAAAATGTAGTTGCATGATTTAGCTAAAAATAGCCCTACTTCAGGTCACAGTTTGACCATGTCACCAGTTATTCAGCCTTTTCAGTTATGTACCATATATTCTTACATCTCTGAATATGATCTACAAAAAAAAAGTCAGGATGGTGTTCAATCTACCTTTTGAGTTGTTTACTTGAAAAAAAAACTGTACAAATATATCCATACAATTTTGCAATAATTTAAGAATCCCATTGAAATATTCTAATCAGCCTTTACCATATATTCTTACATCTCTGAACATGATCTTCAAAAAAAATCAAGGTTGTGAAAAATAATAAATTTTTTGGGCAAAGGACCACTTTCAGGTCTTTCTTGTCAATCAGGAATCAGTCCTGCAGAAGTGTGTAAAGTTTGATCTATTTGAGGCTATGAAAAATGCAAAACTGCGGCAGGTATTAGGTCACATCATAGCTTAAATCCCCACTCTACCAACAATGTATATGAGAAGGCTATCAGATGTGTACACAATTGTAACTGTTGGTAGTAGCAGTGAAAGTGATGCTGCAGCAGCTCAAATAGGGTCTTATGATAGCAATGACAATTATCACCCAGGGAAATATGTGGCATGCAATGGTATGCGAGAAACATAAGAGATAGATCAGATGAACATTTCGATGTGTTGGTGTCATTTATGAAGAAATAAAGAAACTGTTCTCATGGCCTGCAAAGATGAAAGCTGGATTCCTTTCTAACATATTCTTTGTCTGATAAGTGCACCTACTGTGCAAGGCAGTAGTTCTCGCCACTATGATCTAAGTCAAAGTGATTTCAGCATAATTAAACTCGAATTTCAGAAATTTATTCAAGCTGTCTGAACAAAGCAATGTTTATTTGATATTGTGGAGGCTAATTTATTGCAAAAGCAGTTTTTGAATCATTTCATTGTCACGATTGGTGTGACTATAATCTTTCTCAGTTATCCCTTGTTGTAGCACTGTGTTTTTGTCTGAATTTCCTTTGTATTTATTATATTATGAATCTTAAACTCAGCCATATCTGCATAACTGTAATACATATATAATATGCATTGCCATCTAACTAGTTATGCCAATAAACATGTTCAGAAATGAATTAATTCTTTCTTGTTTCTTACAACTTCATTTTGACATTGTGAAAGGCTGAAAATATTTCAGTGGGATTCATACAATTCTGACAGGTATTTTCAAATATGTTTGTATATGTATGGATATACAATAACACACCTGAACTTAATTTTTTTTTTAAATAAAAAATGTATGGTCAGAGGATACTTTAAAAAAAATTTATAACTATCCTGATTTGTTTTGTAGATCATACTCACAGATGTAAGAATATATGGTAAAAATCTGAAAAGGTTGAATAACTGGTGACATGGTCAAACTGTGGCCTGAAGTAGGGCTATTTTTAGCTAAATCATAAGTTACATGCAGCTAAATGTAACAGACCTTTAATTACAACAATTGCTGATTTTTCAACTGATATGTTATAGGAAATTAGAAAAAAAATCAGCTTTGTACCAAATTAAGTCTTAGAGTTTATGAACCAATGTTTTTTAGGATTTTGGGGTTTCAGGTCATTTTACTGCCTTACAATGCAAATTATAAGAGAGATAAACTTGGTTTGAGACCACTGTTGAATTCTGTGAGATTAATTCAGTCTGTGTAGCAAATTTCAGCCTTCTACCACCTGGTTTAAGCTGCCAAAGTTGCCCCAAAAAATGAATTTGCCCTCCAAAAAAATTAAATTTTACAGAGATGTAAGTCAGAAACTATTAGAGATATTGATCTAATCTTTGGCAATTTTTCATGATATGGGTAGATGAGCACTTGAATTTTTTTTAAGGCATTCTGTGGGGGTCACCTCTGGATGATTTGACCATTGAATGACCCTTCAGCTTCTTCTGAGTAGGAAATGGATTGGTAGACAATCCAAATCACATATTCTGTCATGACGAGACAAACTCACTTGTATAGAAAATTATATATTGAAAACAAACAATGTTTCGACTTTCTTTAGTTATCTTCTTGTTCACAAAGAAAGAAAGGGTTACTGACCAGTAGCTGACTACATGTTTGACAGTGGTTGTGTAACTGAGTGTAGGAATGTAGAGGGTGTGTTTAGATGATTGATTATACTTAGATATAAACCAATACAAAGGACCACCTTCATTTTGTGCTTAAGTTATTGTTTGGGAAGGCTTCTTTAATTTTGCATTTGTTTGTTTATTTATGGTTTGGGTGTTTTCTATGGTTATGTTGTGTTTATTTGATTTGCAGTATTTAAAAAATGTGAAGGTGTTAATGTGATAACTTTCTGAAATACATATGTAAATGTGAGAGTTACCTGATGCATGATTTTTAATATTAAAACACTGATATAGTATTTGAATGACATTAGTGTTTAATGCAATGGTTCCCAACCAGAGGTGCTCGTATCCCTTGGAGGTGCGAGATAACATTTCAATTTTTGTTTGTTTATATTCAAAAATTGTGCCATGCTTTGAAAAACTTGTAAGAAATAAAGAGGAACAAAAGAGTCATTAAATTTAAATTGGCTTATGAATATTTGAACATTTCAAATTCAAAGAAATTTCATGCATGGATGAAAATTTATTTTTTTGTAGGCCATTTAGGGTTTATGCAACTTTTAGTTTGTTGTAATATTTTTTCATTTCCAAATGTTTTGTTTTTGTTTATATATCATTAAAAACTAATTATAAAAATTGGTTTTGGCCACCTTCATTTTTATTCTTAAATAAATAATTACTGTGAGGGGTGCAAGAACATATTAAAATTTTGGTTGGGAACCACTGGTTTAATGGATATTAACAGTGGGGTTTAATGTTGTTATCAAATGGTGCAAATAAAGTGTAAACACTTGTTTTACTGGGCAGTTGCCCTTAATTTTTTGAATTAGAAATGAAACCACACATTTCTACTTATTAAAATACCTAATCTCCATCCTTATAAAAAGTTATGAAATAGAACTAAAGAAAACTACTTTTAATACTTACGGTGGGCACAGATATCCCCTTGTGTTGTTATCAGCATTTCAAACAGTTACTGTATAGATGCACAAATCTTCTTTAAGATTAAGCCCCAGAGATGATCAACTGCGTTACACATTTATTGTTTAGATAGTTTTATAGCTTATCTAGCTGAATAATTCACAAGAATTAATCAGTATTGTCGTACATGCATGTTTTAAAGTTTCCTATATAAATATTAGGCGAAATACACTATTCATACAATTTTCATGATTTCAATAAAACACAAGGGTTCAACAAGACTCGACACAAAATAATAACCATATAGTGTGACCACTTTTGAAAGGTGGACTTTTTTTTTCTGTGAATGTTTTCTTCTAAAGACAAAGGTCCACTTTCTAAGGTGCTCAGGATTATTTTATATAGATTATATAAAAAAACAAAACTTCAGCTTTCATGATAGAAGGAGAAATAAGGAAAGAAAAAATAATTTTTTGACAAAGATGAAACCAGTGAATGAAGATCATCGATTTCTGGTTCTAGATGAAGTCCAAAAGGTTGAAAAGTATTTAGATTAGCAATCCAATGAGTTTCTTTTATTTCTCTGTAAGCTTTTAATTTTGAATCCTGTTTTCAATGGTTCAGCAGAACAGTATAATGAAACCTTATTTGATCAAAATAAGAAAATGAAATATTTGGTAAATAATAATACGGTTATATGCTTCCTAAACTACTAAAAAAAAATTAGTCACTGGCAACCCTGAAGTACTTGACGTGTGTGCTTGGGTTTGTTACGATGATACGTGGTTCCAATATATTATATGATATATAGTGATGAATAAAAGTCATTGCAATCCTCTCTACATTTTTTATATTTAAATATTTCATGCCTTATGTATTTATACCATGTTTTTCTTCTATTTTTTCACAATGATAATGTGTATGAAGCTGCCTTTCCTTTCAGTTAACTTATTGATTCTGTCTTTTCAAGTGTGCTTGATGCTGATAAAGTATTGTGAAAGTACAATTTTTCATATGTTAAAAGTATTGTTCACAGTTATTTGTACAGCGAGTGTGTATTATATCAGGTTTATGACCTGATGAATTTGTGACAGTAAAATAATAGTTATGTTGATAATTCACTTTGACGTATTATTAGGGGGAATGTGATTCTTCAGATGAAAAAGCTCCTCGGAAATGGTTAATGAACAACTGGGCTTCATTTTCGACAATATATAAAAAAATTCCTCTTGATGACATCAGGTGAGTGTTAATAATTAATTACCTGGACAGAATTTATTTAATATAAAAGAACTTGATAAAGTTTTGAGCATTGCCTAAAGATTGAAATTACCAAAAAACATCTTATATTTGTATGTCATGTTTAGAGTCTCAGTTGGTAATTTATTCGTACTGGTTGTGTTTTGAAAGAGATCATTCCAAATACAATAATTATGTATAAGGAGAGTCAGTCATGATAGGAGGTAGAGAATTCTCTCGTGTTGCTAATGTATTATTTTCATTGAGCTATGAAATTCTATAAAGATGTGGTAATAATTAAAATAGATGTAGATCTAATAGTATAGGTATGTAGTTAATGAAATGTTTCTATTATGTAATATAGTTTTAATATCTGAATTTCAAAAGTAAAATATGTTAATTTGTAACGCCTTAGTCATTTCTGTATCAATGATGGCACTTGTTTGTTCCAAGTTGCTGAACTTAGGTAGTCTTTTCACTTGTATTTGATTGACTGAGATTGAATACAACTTTCAGACTTGTAGATTTTCCTAATACATAACATAATGTTATAGGAAATTGTTTTAATGCAGAATGTTTGGTTAGAAAACCAGTTAAATTGTAATAATTCTAGAACATTGTATGCTTTGTGTTTATTACTGTTTGTGCTCTAAAGTATATATTTGAAATTAATAAATAATTTGGGAAAAAAATCAAAAACAGCCCAGTGAAAATTTGGGTTAACATCTGTCAACACTTTAAGTCTTTGACAACAAAAGAAATTACAGCAAGTACTAAATTTTGTTATTTTTATGTACATATTTTGTTTGTTATAAAAGTAAAAAAAAACTTATTAGGTAACACGAGAAAATATAAATGATGAAATAGATTAATTTATTTGCAATATTTGTATATATGTATGAAGATTGTGTGTATTACATAATTTTATGCTGTAATTTGAACTAAGTGTATACAAGGTGATTCCTAGCTTGTTACATAGGCTTAGTATATTGAATTTGTCATATTAACTGATGCAAGCCTTTCGATAGTCAGGATAAATAATGATAAGCTTCTATTGTAATCTGCAGGGATTTTCGAAAGGAAAAATATAATTTTTCATCATTTGATATTATGAAAATGATAATTTGATAAATATGATTAACTGCCTTCCATCTAGTCTTACACTGCTAAATTAAGGACTTCTAGTGCAGATAGCCTTTGTGTAGATTTGTGCATACCTCAACACAAGCTTTATCGACAAGCTGTTATTTCCAACATCTCTTTTTAACATTTTAAGATCTTGCTGAGTAGCATCTGTGTTCAGTAATGCTAGCAGTTTATTCTTAAAAACTACTTAATGAAAGACATCTACAAGAAATATCTTTATTTAAACTTGTATTATTAAGTGTAATTCTTTGTTTATTATGTTATTGGTATGAAACTCAGGTTAGTCTCAGATTTTATCTGGAAAGTTATGGGGGGGAGAATTTAGAATATATGAATTGTGAATTTTGTCTTTTTATTTATAATGACAGTTTTGAAAGTGTAAAGAATAGTAATTTGTTAATCCTTATGTGAAAATACATTTCCATAAAAATGTTTCTCTGTAACAAAAAATAATAAAATTTCACTCTAAATGTCCTTTTTTTTTGTAACTGTTACTTATGTCTGAATTTTTGAAGAATAGGTTCGTATAATCTGTAGTTTTTCACCACACGTTGTTTTTGATGACTATTATAAACTGGGAGAAAACTGAAAAGATACTGATTCAGAAAAAGCTGTTTGTTGTGCACCAGTTTGATATCACGGAGTATAATATTACATGTAACAACTTCATGGTTGCATTTGTTTTTATACTATTGTAGTTTACAGTAGTTGGTGTGAAACATGAGCAGTAATGAATTATCTGTGTAAAGAAACTGCGAAAAAAACAATTTCATATTAGATTGTATTTATAATATTAATGAAGAAATGGTTATTAACTGATTGATTCTTATGACTTAGCTCTTGCAGATACTTAGGTTGGATAGATTAGAATCAGTATCCTTACTTGATTAGGCTGGATGCTGCCCAGACTTTAGAATGTTAAAACTATTAATATAAGATTTTATAACTTGTAACCTGATGCCATAAAAAACCTGAGTGTGCTATAAGAGTGACAGTTACATGTTACTTTGGAGTAGTGAGTGATATTGAAGTAGCTTCATTTCCTCTAGTATATTAATTAAGAATTGGGGATGGCTATACATAACTTTGAAGTTTTTATACAGAATTATAGAACAATACAATCTTTATTATGAGGTTCACTGTGGCTCGTCTTTTAAGTTTAATTTTTCTGGGGAAAGGTTTTTGTAAGTTGTTTTGAACATGCATCCTGTTACTTTGTTAGAATTTAAATTTCTGCTTTAACATGACTCCTTAGTTTGAGAATGTATCAAATCTAACTAATTCTTTCAACTTGCAACACTAATATAGATTATTATAAATTTTTTAAATCAACATGAAAAACATGTAACATTATATTATTCTTAAATTCTGTGTTTTAATTTATTTTCAGTTAGGGTGACAATACATGCATGTAGTCGCATAGTATTTTTTTAACCATCTTAACAGGATGTTGTAAGTGTGGTGAAGATGGACACATGTCATGAGACTGTCCTAATGTTGGAGAGGACAGGAGAAGTAAATCTGGTTGCTTCAAGTATGGTGAAGATGGACACATCTCACGAGACTGTAAAAATCCTGATAAACAAGTTGTACATGATGGTAAGTTTTATGTAAACTGTTTTGATGTTACTACATACTACTATATTTTAGGAAGTCCTTAAAGAAGTTGAAGGTTTACTTGTAAGAGCAATGCATGTTGAAAAAAACGATTAAAGAAAACCTGTTACGGAACTTGCTCTATCATCGATATTTAACTTCCTAACAGGTTATGCAACAATTAGCTATTGAAAAACATGAAATGAAGTATACTTTTTCCATTAAGATGGCCCTCATCGTTGATCCCTGCACATGGTGAGGGGACCTCCCAGGGAAAGGTTCTGTTCTTTCAGTTTACCTCCTCTGGGATCTAAACATCCAGGTCAGTCGGCTAGTAACTTTATGATGTAATGCCAAAAACATTTCATTGTTTTTAACCAAACTTCTACCTGTTTTTCCAGTAAATCGTATCTGTGTATTTAAGGCAGTACTCAATCTGCACTATTTATACTGACTTGCTTAGTTCTCTACTGGCTCTGGAATTGCTTCATGTTGGTTCACCACCCTGTTCTTGCTGATATTCAAAACCAACTGGCTCATTTCTCTTTAACATGTACTTCTATCCAGTTTTTCTGGATATTGGGCCACATTGGTATTCATGGGAAAGAGCTCGCCGACACTGCAACTATCTGCTCTGGCACTATCATTGCTGTGCCTATTCCATACATGGACTATGGTCCTGTATTCAAGATTCGGCTCTGTGCCAGCTGGCAGTCGACTTGAAGTGAACAATGAGGAAACAAGCTTTTCCAAATAAAACCCTATAGTGGAGTTTGGCCACCTTGCTTCCGTAAGGTTGGAAAGAGGAAGTTGTTCTGACTGGTCTAAGCATTGGTCACAGTTTTTTAACACATCATTTCCTTTATCTGGAACTGATGCACCGATGTGTAGTTTGTGTAACACTCAGATTACTATAAGCCACATTGTACTTTCTTGCCATCGTTACGACTCTCAACGACGGAACTATTTTAAACATGTTCTGTCTCTAGGTTTTTCCATGACATTAGACAGTGTTATTGGTGAAGGTGACACTGTCCATCTTGATAATGTTTTAGTTTTTAACAGCCATTAATCTTTTAATGTTATTTAAGGGTTTTATATTTCTTCATTTAATCTTTTTTATTGTGGTTCCATTTTAAGAGTCACAATCTCTAGTTCGATTTTAAATTAGAAAATGGCCGTAACATTAAATTCCAGAACTGAGAGGCCAATTTCAGGTGACTAATGCTGCTGTTTGAACTACCGTCAGTCGTTCTGGCCATTTTTTATTACAATTTTGCTACATGTCTTTTAACACTTTTATTGCCTACTTTTTGATAGTGGCTGTAATGACCCAGAACCAGGACTAGAAAGGCCAACTTCAGATGACTGACGGTGGTTCTCGTACTACTTGTTAGTCTTCTTGGCGTGGTTATGGTAATTACCATTATGCTACATACAGCTCGTTACGACTTTTGTTACTGTAGTTTTCTCTAAATGTTGTAGACTAGATGTAAACATTGGTTTTATGCTATTTATGTTTTTACTTGCTGTTTTGTTTTACCTTCATTTCTTTATATGAATTTTACTTTTTTTTCCCGAAGTTTGGCGCACATAGCCTAGCTCCTTTGTGCCATAAAATACTAAATCAGCTAACCAACCACTGAGATATACAAAATTTCCAGATCTTAGCACATTGTAGTTAGACTAGTAACAAAACAGATTCTATTTCCACAAACAAATCTTTAGCATAAATATTTCATAAAGAAATCTGATTCTTTGTATACAAAATACCTGTAATCTTTACTAAATACCTACGTAATTTTGTGAAGATGTGAACGTTGTGTCAAAAGTTAGCATAAATACTTGACATGTGCAAATGTGTAGAACTTGTGTATATTGTACTTAGCTTGTAGGAAAAGGGTTAAGTTGTAATTTCCTTTTTTCATTACTACTAGTTGCATCCAGTTGGGGATTAGGCTTGAGTCAAATTTTGTAATTGTTAACTTGTCTTTTCCTCGAAGATAGGTTTTTCTGTTGTGTCCTTTATCCTTTTCTTTAGTGGACTTGTAAATTTGATAATTGTTTTTTAACATGTAAGTTCCTTAATGGTTTTGTATGTCAAATGTTGTTTATTAATTTATATTGCTGCACTTCATGACAATTCCAGTGGGTTCTAAGTTCTGTTTGAAGGTTTCTACCTATAGTTCTGCCTTTTCCCCTGATCTATTTCCTTCCTTCCTCCTCTTTGGGATCACTTTTCTTCAAAGATTGGTCTGTTCAAGATTTACTACACAAAGGGGCTGCCAAATGGGTGTTACTCATTCCCCTTGAGTGTAATTCCCATCTAATTGTTGTCCCTCAAAAGACAGATGTTTGGAGACCTGTTATAGAATTGTCCCAGTTGAACGTTTTAACTGAAGTCACTGTGCTTTACTATGGACTTCTCTCACTTCAGGTTTTTTTTTACCCTGGAACTCTGAATGATTAAATCATGATGGTTGCTTATCTTCATATTCGAACTGTTCTTGTGTCATGCTATTTTCTATGGTTCATCCAGTAGGCTTGTTTCTTCCATTTCCAGGTGCTACTGTTTGGTTCTTCTTTGTTTCCTTGTTTTATTAAGTGGAATAATGTTTCTTTGGTGGATTGGGTGGGGGGGGAGCTTTCTTCAGTTCCCAAGAGATTTCTGGTTGGTTGTTTATTGAGGAGACTTCTTTCCATTTGATATATCCTGGAACGTTTTGCAGTTTATTGGACTCTGTATTATTTCCTCCTGCTCCTGAGGGCCAGGTGGTTGTGGTTCAAACTGATTATTCCACTGTTATCAGCTATATCACTAAGCAAGGGTAGCTAAATTTAGATCTTTATTTTCAGACAATGAATCTTCTTCACTGGGCCTACTAGCACTACCTAGTAGTCTTCATTTATGTATCTGCACTCAGATGAGACTCTTCTTCAAAGTCTTTCTCCCCTTATCCAGACAACAACTTTTTTCTTTCTCACTACTCTGTATTGGCCTGCTCAGACATGCTTTCCTATACTTTGGCCTTTACTGTAGGAACATCCCCTGCCTTTCCTTTGTCTCAGTCTCTCCTCTGACAATTGCAATCAGATATAGTTCATACCATTGTCACTGAATTCCACTTGCTCATGTGGCTTTTGGCGAGCATCAGCATGGACTTGCTCATCATGTAGCATCTTTCCTTTTCCATTCCATTCTTCCTTTCTCCTTGTCTTTATACCAGAGGCAGTGGTTTTCTTCATATCTTGGTCCATTTGCTGTGGCTTTCTGTCCTTTTGTATGTCTTATTTACCAGTTCTTTGCCTGATCGTTTGATCAGTTTTGTTATGTGAACTTTGGATTTAATGAAAATTTTAGTAAAATTGTACACTTTTGTATTAGATGTGAAAGAAACTTTTCTTAAAATTTTATCTGAAGATGCTGAAGTCTACATTTTATTGTAACATCCATTATTATACATAAAATGTGATGTACAATTGTTATTAAAATTTAGTGCTTTAGCAGGTCTCTGGGATTTGCATGTAAAGTCCAATTGCACAAAATCCAATTTCTTAACTGTAATGTGAACTTTAGAACTACATAAAATTGTTTGAGCTGCATGGTATAATAGCTCCAGGTTGAAGAAAGTTGAAATAGAAACAACTCTCAACCAAAATTAAACTGATGAATAAGGAAGCCAAAAGAAAATATCAAACTTGCTAGTGTGTGAAATAATTTGCCCCAGAAAATCTAAAGTATTATTCATTATTCAGGAGACATGAATGAAATGTGTAATATGATCAAAGAAATTATATTTAGTTGTCTTATTCTTGTAAATTATTAATTTAAACCCCCATGGTCAGTCTTTTATTTTTGTTATTTTGTGAAATTAAATTGCTGTATATGTGAATCAGATTTCGCTTTGTTAGTATTTGTAAGATGCAATAAATTAATATGTAGAAAAGTAGGGAAAAGTTAAGTGACTGCTCTGTATTATGCAGTTTTGTTTACCTGTGAAAATAAATTAATTCCTGTTACATATTCTCAAATTCCTTGTGTGGTACTAGAATACTGTAGATTCATGTGTACTAAAAATAATTGTTTATTAAAAAATAGCATGTTGAAGGTTAATTTGCATTATTTGAGAAGCAAAAAAAATTGTGCTCGTTTTGATGATATTTATCATTGAGCATTCTGTATCTGAGTATGATCTCATATATTTATTTTTCTATCCTGTTGTTTCCTAGTGGGAGGAAAAATTTTCCTTTGGACATTCTACAACGCCATCATCCTTGTGAACCTCTCCAACAACTTCATTCAAGCATTAAACAGAAATTCACAAAAGTTTATCAGACTTTCTTCCATCCCATTCCCTCACTTCCAGACTTTTATTTTTTTTTCTTTTCAGAACAGCAGGTGCACCAGGTGACATTACAGTTTTATTGAGCTGAGATAATAAGAAAATATATAATTTGAGTGAGATTAGGTTAACCTCATGAGGCTACATTTCTGTAATTTGTAGATTCAAGGTATTTATTACTCTTTGTTTGAAAAATATTTTTTTTGCTAGAAACTGTGAGTTTCATTGCCTGTAATTATAATTATCATTTTCTTTTTTACAAATTGTTCCATAAAACAAAAGTTTAGAAGTACAGTAAAAGTTTATGAGACAATGACAAGCTATTTTTTGGTAGTCATGAATCTAAGGTTGTGAATATTCAGTATAGCTTTGCTCCAAAATAAGCAGAGGCATTTCATAAATTAGGGAATTTTATTGATTTGACAGTTAATTTAAATTTATTAAAGCTAGATTTTGTTGTTTCAACTTCAGTGTTTGCTTGTAATTTATTGGTTTTGAATATTATTATGTGCAATGTAAAATGAAATGTATAATTTAATCATAAATAATTTTTATTTTCCATTAATTTTCTTTGAAATTTATTCAAGGTGGAATATAATGATGTGGCTGGAGGTATAAATGAACAATCAGATGATAATGAAAATGCAGAGAAGAGTGAAAGAGACAGGTTCTCAGATGGAACTTGTGCCTGATCAAGAACTGAATGGTGTGATTTATTTTTGTAGTTCACTATGAATGTTTTAAAGCATAAGTATGAAATATAATTGTATGTAACTTATATTTGAGGTACCACTAAGTAGTCTAAAAATGACTTTCAATAGCCTAAAAACATATACTGTTAGTATCTTTTGAACTTCAATACATTTCAAAGTATGAAAAAAAAACTCATTTTGCTTGTAAGAGCTAATTCAGTTTTATATTATTCCATTTCACATATTTGAGAAACTTTCTCAACAACGTCTAGTTGAATTTGATCTATACTTGCTCTGATAAAGGTAAAGATTGAACTTATCATGCATGAAAAATTTATTTTAAAAACTTCTTAAGTAAAATGGACATTTCTGAATAGCAAGAAACATGACATAGTTTTTATGAAAGGTTGTACAAAGAAACTTGCTGTTCAGTTTTTGCTGTTGTATATATGGAAATAACTGCGTTACATATACATGTTCTAGAATAAAAATTGTTCCTGTATTTAGTGATGAAAGTATTGAAGTTATTTGGAGTTTTTAAAGTTATGTATTACATGTTTGTTTTATTTTTTCACTACTAAGTTAGCTACTTTTATATTAATGTAAAAAGCTTTATTTACTTTTGAACTTGTATTTCATTCATGACATATTATGGATTTGCTTTTCTCAAACATAAAACTTAGCCCTATGGTTATAGTACCCCTCTTGCAATCGGTCACTGAATATGCTTGATCTTTAAGCCATGAGGTATTTTAATGTGATGGTCATTCCCATTAATCATTGGTAAAACAGTAGCCCAAAAGTTTCTGATCAATGTTTTAGAGACCTTTAAGACAACATTCTTAATATTATAGGATTTGACTGTGGTAGTAATGGGTCTTACCATGTTCTATATATATCCTTTTATTATTTGTTTAGTAAGTATGTGTTGTATAATCATTACCTAAGTTAGATACAGATAATTGTAAAATTTTTGTAAGGAAGATATTTAGTGGGTGTAAAACGTGAATCAAGCTTTCCAGTACACCCTTTTTTAAAATTTAATATAGAAATTTAAACCTCTTGTGACATCTGAATTACTCACCAGTGTGGCTGAATTTGCTATAATATCCAGGCTTATGGAGTAAATTCTGTACCTTCTTCCTCCTTACAAAATTCCACACAACACATGATAGTGAATACATTATCTGGTTCTTAATTTTATAAAGGTGTCTTCTCCATGGATATCTTGCATTCTGTTGACTGATATTGTCAAATAAGGCTTGTTTAAGCTTGTTAGTCACTATAAGGTGTTTAGGTTAATATGAATAATTCTACTATTTTATGGAAGAGGGACAGTTCAGCCAACCTTCTAAACTCTGTATCTTCATAGCTGCTTACTATTAATAAACAAGTTCTTTGGGCAGTGAATTTTATTTTTGATGTTAATAAATCAAGATTTTTGGCTGTACCCATTATACTGGAAATTGTGACATCCTTTTCTAGCCTACCTAATTACCACCCAAATTAAATTTAATTACATTGCAGAAGAGGGCCATCTTTTTAATCAAGTTTTATACATTTCTTTATTGGTATATTGAACTGTTTTTTTAGTTTAGTGTTGATGGTCATTTTTACCCTTTAATAAAAAATATATTCAAAAAGATCTGTTATACCTTTCAACTGATTTATGCTAAAATATTTAGATTAATATTACAAAACACAGATTTTTCTGCATTTTTATTAAGTAGAAACTGGTTTTAAGTGAAAATCTCCATTAAAAGAGAAAAAGTGTGAAATTTCTCTAATCCAAGAAGGTTTGTAATAATAATCAGCTTTGAATGCATTGTACCTTGAAGGTATCTTTAATATCATTGTAAGAGAGTAACATCTTCATGAAGGGTAGTTGTTTTGGATGGTATAATCACCGCTACTTGTGAGACTATGCATATTTATTTTACAGACCAAGAATGTAAGAATTGCTAACTTCAGTATATTAAGAGACAGTTGTCCTCAGACTTTTAATTATTATTATTATTATTCTCTTACATACTCAAAGTAAATCTCAGTGAAAGCACTACTCTTATGTGAGATCAGTGGTTAACTTAATTTGAATGATTATTCATATCTGGATTATTTCATTTGGTTCATATATTGGCTAAACTTCTCTGTTAAGAGAAACAGTTGCACATGAAATTTCTTCTATAAAATGCTTAACAGTTTAGTTTTTGAATGGTAATTTTCATTGTATCTATGATAGTACTAAACTTAATTACACAGGATGAGGAGGCTGATCATGGAGATCACATAACTTTACAAACTTTCTTGTTGGGGCAAAAGGACCTGTAATTATTCCAGTATGTTTAGCTATGTTTCTTACTTTGATAAACAGTTGTTGTTCAAAAATGTGGTTGTATTAATATTTGGCTTGTAAATCTCTATAAGTCTAGTATATTATTTGTTTTTGGATTTTGCAGAAAGCTACATGAGAGCTTCCCTAATTTAGAGGGAGGGCAGCTAGTCATCACCACCCACTGCCAATGTTTGGGCTACTCTTTTACCAACAAATAGTGGGATTGACTGTTACATTATAACATCCCCATGGCTGAAAGGGCAAGCATATTTGGGGCAACGGGGATTTGAATCCGTGACTCTCAGATTACGAGTCAAACGCAAGGCCAGGCCGGGCCCCGTGTAGTATATTATTTTGTTAATAATGCTGGTTTTATTGCAGTGATTGTTTTTGTTTTTCCCTAACCACAGCTTTAACATTGTGAAGGGAGATGGTACAGAGTGGTCTGGGGTGTGGTGTTGGGACTCTGTTCCTTTCCTAAGTGCTGTGCTGTGCAAATTGTTCTGCTTATGTTAAGAATATTTAAGATATTTCTCTTTGAAATGCTCGTTGTTTTGACTTTACAGTGTTTATTGATCTTGTTGTTATATAAGTATTTTACCTTGCAAATGACTGATAATATAATCTCAAGTGTGAGCCTACCAGTGACAAATTTCACTGTTGAATTGTTTGAAATCTTCAATGTGTAACTGGTAGACAACCTCCAGGGAAGTAAAATCAACAGAATAAAATAGCTTGTGCTCATTTTATACACTTCACTGTGTCTTGCTGATCTAGATATTTTCATAGAGCGCGGGTACAGGAAGGTAATCTGTAGTCTGGCCTTGATGTTTCTTTTAGAGAGCAACGGTTTCCTCCTTGCACAACTCCATGTAAGTTAAACTTGTGCAGTCTCTTTCTGATTGTAGAGGCATGCACTTTCAACATCAACAGTAGCCAGAGCCTGCTTTACAGGTATCCCGTGATGACATTTTAGGGTGTATGGAGACCTCTTTTAGCATCTTGCGGTCTGCTGCTCGGGTGAACTTGCTTAGACGACCAGACCTGGGCATGTTGGCAGTTGTTTTGAAAGTCCTCCACTTGTCGACTATTTTCTGGACAGTGAAATGGCTGATTTCAAAATCTTTGGGATCTTTTAAATCCCTTACCAGACTCATAAGCTGCTACAATTTTCTTTCTCAATGCCTCAGACAGCTTTTTTGCTCTCACCATGTTGCTCACTCTCACTTCAACAGTCAGGAGCACACCAAACTAAATGTCTGAGGTTTAAATAGGGCAAGTCTCATTCAAAATGCTGAGTAGTGATCTTCTAATCATGTGCATCTGTGTGTGGTTGAGTCATTTTAAGTTGGAATAAATGTGGAGGTGTGCTTTTTTCCTGAGTTAGAATATGCATTTTGTAGAAGTACATTTACAGAAGATCTTGAATAGTCTTTTCTTCAGTTTTAATTGTTTAGTTATATTCCTATAATCTCTCAGTATTGTTAAAATTGAGATTAAATATCTAAATATCCAAAATGTTTACAAAAATACACAGGCTTTCATAGGGTGTTCTAACTTTCTCACATGACTGCATGTACAGGATAATTTGCTCCTCCTACTGTATATGTTTATAATCATGTAAACTTAGCAAACTAACTCAAAAATTGGAGAGGGGTGTGTGGGTTCAGCATAGAATTTAAATAATTGCTTTTGATAATGCATGTTTTTTGGTTTTATGTGGTTGGAAGGTGTAGAAACCCATTATTGAAGTTAGAAAAATTTTCATGTTGAAAATGTGACATGGAAAAACTATTGATAAGTTTTAGATATTTTGAAATTAAAAGTGGAAACTCAATAATATAAAATTAAATTATAAATAGATTTTTTATGTTAGGTTCATTGACATACATTGGTAATAAAGTGATTTAGTTATATTCCAAATGTACTGGAAAAACTTGACACTTTGATTCAGCCATAGTGAGAGAGCAGAATAACATCCTTTGTCACTTATATATCCTTGTTTTTACTCTGAGATTTTTTTAAAATTTGAAAGAAGGTTTTAGGTTTACATTTTTTTTTAGTAACCGGTAGTATAAGGTCGGAGCAGCTTATACTTTGTGCTAAATATTGACATTTGTGGAATTTGTTTTCAGTCTAATAAAGTTAAGCTTTCTCAGTTTTCTCTCTGTGGAGGCATTGGTTGATAGATAAACAGTTGATTGTTGATACTGCCTGAAATGTATCTTAGTTTATACCTGACTTTTCTTACTCGGTCAGGTATTGTTGCGTAACTCCTTATGCATTCATTAGATGTGCACAACTTTTCATATTGCAGTTATGTATGTAATACATAGAATGTTATAAAACTATTTATTTCTTCTTTGATAGATTGTGTAGGAGTATTCATGATGAAACTTTGTAGAATGGATGGCAACTGCCTGTTGTGGAGAAATAAGTGCATAGGATGATGTTTCAAGTCTTCCTCCTTTCAAAACATCGTCCTCTACACTTGTACAGTTGCTGTCCATTCTACAGAGTTTAATCATATTTATTTCTTGATGTATTTGAAAGTAATATAAAATGCGAGGACTATAAGACAGCTCATAATTCAAACCTCGTTATATTTTTGTTTCTAATCAACCAAAAGGAACATCAGCCTGGAGCTTACTGCTTACAGAAGTACTTAAAACGAAAATTACTTTGCATCTTGGGATGAGAAAACATTGCTTGTCAAACCTTAAGACTTAAAACAAAAAGTTCTGCTTTTTTTCATGTGAAAGTATTGTAATTTTTACTGAGTTTATCAAATTTCTTGAGCATATACCTAATTCAGAAATTACAGCAAGAAAATTATCACAAGCACAAAATGGTTGTGGGGCTGTGCTGAAACAGTCAATGGGTGCTTTTTTTGTCTACATCCATTGTAATTAGACAAGTCTATGGTTGGTTGGACAACTAGGCATACCTATAAATACAACTGTACTTATCTTGTTTTTATGAACCATTTCTGATAGGATTTCCCTGATTTCTACAAGGTTATAGCTTGTAAACTATTAAAATAATAAGGTATATGCTGCTTAAGCTTAGTTTATTAATATCATTTGAGAAAGACCATTCTTACTTGGATACAAGTAGATGATGTTTTTATAATATTGGCATTTCAGTGTTTATTTCTCATTGCATGTTACCTTAAACAATAAATATTTACATTTGTGTCTGTTTATTACTGCAAAACTAGTGAACTAATTGTCCTCAAACCTGGTGTGTAACCAAGGTGAAGTAAAGTGTTTAGATCTGACTTGTCCTTCCACGTGCATTGCACAGCTTGTAAAATTCTGATTGAACTTTCCCTAATGGAAAAAACACAAGAAAAACAAACTATACAAGCACTGTTAAATATTTAGAAAACTATTGAATTTCTAGTCATAATCTGTTGCAAAATAAAGTGACTAATTAATAGGGTTTTTAAAATTCTCTAACAAAATCCTGAACAAATGTAATTGATGTAATGTGTAAGTACAGGAAGTAATGAATAAAGTCAAACTGTAAGAAGTAGCTGGAAAGCTAACATCATTACTATTATTATTATGACAAAGAACAAGATGCAACACTAATGGTAAATACATTGACTGTAGGAAAATTACTATTAATACTGTAATAATACCTGTAAAGAACATGCTTTAATTATATAGAATAAGATATTAAAGAGAAGTAAAGCTAATGGTGGCTGCAATATGACAGTGATTCATTATTACCTTAAAATTAATTTTTAGAGAAATTATATTGTTGATTGTTTTGTATTATAATTTATCTCAGATCAGTCTCAATCTATTGTGTTACGTATTATGTTATGTTAGAAAGAAATGGTTCTATTTCTATAAAACAATTGTCAAACACATTTTTAGTTAAGTACAAGAAACTAAAAATTTTAAAAGATGATTAGAAAATAAAGTTTTGTCTGAACACAAAAAATTGATGATGATTCAATTCACATAAAGAAAAACTTAGAGCAGTTGCCCATGACTGAAACATTGTTTAAAAAACTTGTTGAATATTTATTAAAATTAAATAAATTTTGGTTGTTGTCTTCATATGATTACTACATTCAAGTCTTATAATTATTCACATAATTATAATGGAAGTGAAACATTGTACTAGATCCCTTTCATGTATCACAAAATCAGATTTTTTTGTTTTTTTTAGCAGAAGGTGTGGCAAAAATATGTCATACAGGCAGTAACTGCATAAATTTGTCTCTGATTGCATTACAAAAACTTTCCAAAATAACATATGACCTAACTATGTGTTGGGCATCAAGCATTGCTAAACCAAACCATATAGTGGACAACACATACAGCATCAGTCAAAAGGAAATTTTATTCATATTAGGCATAGTTCTACTTGTTCATAGTAGGGAATTCTCAATGAATTCTAGGAATCATACAAAATAGGTTTCACATACTCTAATAGTAATAGCACAATTATAATGATACATACTAATACACGTACAATATGTGTTTGACATGGTCAGATAGGTTGGGCACTTGATCTTTTTTCACCTATCAAAAGTGAATCTGTATTTATAAAAAATTATTAATAGGCTTCAAAAGAGTATATAAACATGTTAACTGAAATATCCTAGTGTCAGTTTGTAATTTCTGTACATGTAAAGCTCACACCCAAATAAAAATGCTTTCCAAATTTAAGGGTTTTATTTCTAAATGAAAACTTTTGTAATAAAAGGTAAGGGGCCCTTAAAACAGGACCATTTTAAACACTTGTAAAAAATATCTTTAGATATAAAACCAGACAAATGTTTATAGACATAGTGTGTCTTTAGCACATGAATGTTCTGTACCACAGACCTCACCAAATACAATTCTTTCCCTCAAGAAAAAAATTCTGAAAGAAAATCTTCTTTAAATATTACAGAATAGTTAATGATTTTGAAAAAAAGCATTTAATTGATATAAAAAAATATATGTACATTAAATTCCCTTGATAAAAAACAATAAACACGTTATATACATGAAGGGGCACAGTAAATACTTATATTATTAATAAATATACAAAATATCATATCAAAATTACACTTGTCTTCTATATATATGTATATAAAATGCTAGAAAGAATCAAGCCAACTTAAGTTAAGGTGTATATAAGACAACTTTATTCCACCATTTAATACCTCAATTATTGAACTATGTAATTCATGTGACAGTGGTACATTAAAATTGTTAATAAGATTTGATTTTTTACATTCACCATTAGAACTTTAAAATACAAGAAATTTGTTGATGTTTTTAAGTAAAAGAAAAGTTAGCAATTTAACTATTTTGTAATGATAAAACAGGAGAAGTGCTAATAAGCATGCATTATGTAATAAATAATAAACAGATTCAAAACTCTTATTATCTATTGAACAATGTAATGATACTTTTGTGTATTCCTCAATCTGTCTTTCAGTTGAACAACCATCTGATGCTGATCTGATATCTTCAGTGCTTTTATTATTTTTCATTATTTTTTATATTATATGTGGTTTACTTTTTTTGTTTGTAATTTCGTGCAAATCTACACAAAGACTACTGATGCTGAGCTTTTTCTAAATTAACAGCGAAAGACTAGTCACCACCACCCACTGCCAACTCTTGGGCTACTCTTTTACCAGTGAATAGTGGGAGACTTTTACATCAAAATAACCTCACAACAGAAAGAGCAAGCATGTTCAGATTCGAGTCAAGTGCCCAACCTATCTGAGGTCAAACACATATTATACGTGTATTAGCATGTATCATTATAATTGTGCTATTACTATTAGAGTATCTAAAATATAATTTAGATAAACCAATAATGATTTTGGTTAGATGAAATGAAAACCTAATTAGGATTATAAAATTTGGGAATTGTATTAACTAGGAACCTTCTCCTTTGACGACAGATGCGCGTGACTTTGTTTTAACTCACAAGCCGTCATCAGAGAATGACCCTCATGAAAACATTAGCTAACTCTTTGAAGCAAATTTGAAAGATGAATGGTTGGAACTAGAACATGTTCATCAAGTAAATCTTGTTTTTTCATTATATATGTGTTAATTCATGATGAATTGTTAAAAGATGGTTCAGGTGTTTGTTTTACATAAGAAAATAACAGATGAAACATAATATTTATTATAAGAAATTAAAATTTAATTAAACTAACATTTTGTGTGTGGTTACTACAAGATTTATTTTAATTTCATGTAGTTAAAGTAATAAATGCAAGTCTTCAAAGTTTTTGCTTATTTGTAAAGTTATTATTTTGCTGTATCTTTCATTGTTGTGTTTTAATGTGTCTTTCTTCAGACTTATATTACCAAAATATTTCTTATCTTGAGTTGTCAACTCTAAATAGTTCATTATATATTTAACAAACTGCTGGTTCTAAGAAAAAAAAAAGTATTCATTTCAAGAGTTAATTCATATGAAATGTTTAAAGCTAGTGGCATAATTATTAGTATAACATTTGTTTTTATTAATTACTTAAGATCAGTGCTAGCTTTGTGCATAAATCAACAAATTATGTGTGAAAGATTTGAAAAAGCTTTATTATTCTGTAAAACTGTTACTTGTGGTGGCAAAAAGGTTATTGGATTTCTATCAATGTTGAAAAAATATGGTGTTTGCCTTGTGATAAGGGAAACATCATTTGTGAAACATTAGAGTGAGCATATGAGCTCTGTCTGTAAAATCTTGTAATGTTGTTTAACAAAACTGTTATTTGTTAATATAGATTAATATGCTTTGATTTTTTTTTCTTTTCCCAAAGTGAATTCTGGTAAATGTTTAATAGTGTTTAGAACTCTGATTATTACAATTTTGGTCATTTTTAGTCTGGATAAAATAGTAAAAATGAATTTGACAGCTTTTTTATGTTTTGAAAACAATTGTGGTACTGGTTCTTAGTCGTCTTTCTATTCATAAGCAGTCAATTTTTGGTCAGTGTTTTATCAGTTCTTCATTGGTTATTTGTTTATAGTATGATTTCAGTAAGTCATTGATTAGTTGCTCTTCAATTCCATTAAAATCCAAACGGATGTGCAAATGATGTGATTTTTTTTAACAAGAGGTTGAAAATTATGCACACATTTTAGCCAGTTTTTTTTTCCAAACTGTATTCATATGTGAGGTAGTAACGTTTTTACATTCTTGATGTTGAATGGTTTCCAGAAACCATTGATCTAGGTGTTTCTGTTGCTGTCCACTGCCCCTGATCATTTATCTGAAGATTTGTCATAAGTGATATGCTTTAAAGAGGCCATGTCGTATTGATTTATTTGTTGGATCAAAGGTGGTGTTTGGAGTAAGAGACTCCACAGAAATGTTTGTTGATATGTAAATTAGGTTGTTAGGGTGATTTGGTGAGTTTTCATCAACCACTAGTGCTTTATGGGAAGCATTTTCCATAGAAAACATCTCTGTAGCAGAAAAAAAGTTGTAAACCAATCCTCAAAAATTGTTTTTGTTGTTTAAACCTGTTCTGTCTTTTTCCAATATAGATCAGTCTCTCAAATGTTGAAAACTTGATGGGTCATATATCCTCTTTGTTCAAAATATCTTTTAAAAGTGTTTGGCACATTGATGTTGCTTCCTTGTCAGCACTTGCTGCCTTTAGGCTGTGTAAATTATGCTTTTTTTTTTTTAAATCTGTTAAGTAAGCCTTTGCTATCCATTATCTTAGGGCAATACCGATTTAGTAACTTATTAGATAATTTTATCTTTGTTGATAGTTGCTGTAGTTGATGGTGAGAACATAAATGCTTTGGAATTTATTATAAGTTTGGCTTTTGTCAAACTTCATGATGGTTTCCAGTTTTGTTGTTACTGAGATGGCTTTTGTTGCAGTTTTTAGGCTTACTGCTGGCACTGGAATCACTTGCAGTGCAGCACTAATCATTTTGTATTTAAGGGCAGAGTACAGTCTAAAGAAAACTTTGAAAGTACATTGGTTGACATTTTTCTTGATCCAAACAAGACACTTGGGATGTATGAACTCTTAGCACACGGGCTGGTTAAAGTGACGTGTCATGATGTTTCAGTAAGTTACATTCAAAATATAATTAAACCACTTAACTACCATGATGTACGAACAAACTTGATAACAAACCATAGATGATAATGCAGCTTTTTATATTATATAAATTTTAAGTTCTTAATAATATAAGAAAATATTTAAAACAACTTTAAATACCTAGTGTGAGAATTTGAATATTTGTTCTTCAGTTATTTCCTCTTTTGAACTTCCCCCTTAAACTATGAAATGTTATGTAAAATGTCATTAATCTTCTAAATTTTTATCTTATATCCTTCAATCATATGGAACTTCAGAGCAACCAATGAAAATGCAAGAACCTCTTGCCACACTTCAACTTGCTCAACGTTACAAATTGCTAATACATTTTTCTGAGACTAAGTGTTATCTAGAATAGAAATGATTGAGTAAAGTATGATTCATCCTATATGATCTTACAGATAATTGATAAATTTAGCTAATTAGAGAGCCAGAGACAGTAAGATATTTTCTCAATGACAAATTGGGTATGTCTTGCTTCAAACATAAATTATTGTGTTATTATATTTTTCTTCCTTTTTCTCTCTCTCTTTTGAAGAATAGTATCAGATTTTTAACAGATTTTCCACTGGTTATAAATTATGCTGTGATAAATTTGTTATACATTTCGCATGTATTTCTGAGGAGTTCAGCATTTCTAAAAATCATACACCAGTTTAAAAAAAATTATTTTTGTATTTATTTTAGTTACCAGAATTTCATTATTCAAGGTGTGATGATAAAAAATTAAAAAGAAGTATAAGTGGTTTTTGCCATACAATTTCAAACCTCTGCCTCAGCTAGGGAATACTTGTAGTAAGTACACATGTTTGGGCTTTTTCGATTTTATTTGCTCTAAATCTTTGTGATTTTTAGTCAGGTGATATTCTGTACATATAGTGTTTTAATATTTTTAATGCTTGGTTAGTTTTGTATTTTGGCCAATGGAACTTAAGGGCTAACTACATTAGCCATCCCTAATTTAGCAATGACATACTAAAGAGACAGCTAGTTAGTACCACCGTCTACCCACTCTTGAACTACTCTTTTTATCAACAAAGAGTGTAATGGATTTTAATGTTACAACATCCCAATGGGTAAAAGTATGAACATGTTTGGGGACAGGGAATATAACCCATAACCAAAATGGTGAGACAAACCATTACCATAATTTCTTTTCAATATGGGCTTGGTTGAATCAGCCAAGTATGTGACTAATTTTTCTTTTTAGTTTCACCACAATAATTTCTAATACATTTTGTGTATCTTCATGAAAATTTCATCAACTGTGAATAATAATTAAATCATTTGTTGAGAAAAGCATAATTTGTAATGAAGTCTCTTTCACTGTGAATATGTGGAATCAGAAAATTGACTACTGTGGGTGCAAAGTGAATTTCATGTAGATTAAAAACACTTAAATCATCTGAAATTTAAATTTAAACATCATAAATTTGAAACATTTTAGTCAGTAAAAGTAGACTGTATTATTCTACCCAAACTCTGTATCAGGTTTCTCAATATGATCAGTCTTGTAAACATTAAAATAAATCAAAATTATCTTTTTTCTTCTTTCTATAATGACTTCAGATTGTAACACAAAACTACATTTGTTTATTCTAAATTGCCTTTTTGTAACATTTTGATTGCCCTCTGAACTAAGTTTAACTAATATGCCTACCAAACAGGTGGCAAAACACTTGGAAAACATGTAGCTCACATTATCTCAAGGAACTATATTATCTTAACACCATCATGCCAACACCACATTAAGCATCTCTTTGTTTCCCTACCCTCTCTAACTGGATCTCCACCTTTCCAGACACTGCAGTTTCTTTATCATTTGTTCATTTCTTATCTCTTTTTGTGAATCATTTGTACATGATCTACTGTGAAAATTCTGCACTTATTTCTTACATCAAGTATCAGGGTTACCAATTTAAGGACTTTGTTTCCACATGTTGGACTTGCTGTTTGTGATTTGACAGTCTCACTGTCAAGTTGATTCAAGGTTGCCAGGGAATTCTTGGTGTTACATTTATCAAGTTTTGGTTGAACATGTACCATTCCATGGACTGTCATGGAAAAGACCAGCCAGTGCCAAGAAGATGTCTACCAACTTCTTGTTTTGCAGAGTTAAAATAGTCTCATCACTGTCTCCAGTAAAAGATTGTTTGGAATTTAGCACAAAGCTACTCGAGGCTATCTGTGCTAGCAGTCCCTAATTTAGCAGTGTAAGAAGAGAGGGAGGCAGCTAGTCATCACCACCCTGCCAACTCTTGGGCTACCAACGACAGTGGAATTGATTGTCACATTATAACGCCCATACGGCTGGGAGGGGCTTGAGCATGTTGGCGTGATCTTGGACGGTTGCATGCCTTAGCATCCTGGCCATGCAGGGCCCTACCAGTAAGCAACTGGCAGGTATCTGATGAGGATCTTGATACATCCCCAGGTCTCCCAAGTGTAAATTCTTCTCATACTGATTCAGAAAAGCTGTTTGTTGTTCACAAGAATCATTAAACATGCACCAGTTTGATATCACAGAGTATAATACTACATGTAACAACTGGCATTAGTGAACTACCGTCTGAAAGAAACTAAAGCCATAAAAAGTTTTCTTCATGGTTGCATTTGTTTTACAGTTTTGCAGTTTACAGTAGTTGGTGTGAAACATGGGCAGTAGTGAACTACCTGTATAAAGAATCTGAGACCAAAACAATTTCATATTAGATTATATTTATAATATTAATGAAGAAACTGTTATTAGCTTATTTATTCTTATGACTTAGCTCTTGCAGGTTGGATAGATTAGAATCAGTATTCTTATTTGATTAGGCTGAATGTTGTTCAGACTTTAGAATGTTAAAACTATTAATTTTAGATTTTATAACTTGTAACCTGTTGCCATAAAACATGAGTGTTACATGTCACTCTGGATAGACATGAGTGATATTGAAGTAGCTTCATTTCCTCTAGTATACTAATTAAGAATTGGAGATGGCTATACATGACTTTGATGTTTTTACACAGAATTAGAGATCAATATAATCTTTATTATGGGTTTCACTGTGCCTCGTTTTCTACATATAATTTTTCTGGGGGAAAGTTTTTGTAAGTTGTTTTGAACATGGTTTTAGTTTCTGCATCCTGTTACTTTGTCAGAATTTAAATTTCTGCTTGAACATGATTCCTTAGTTTGAGAATCTATCAAATGTAACTAATCCTTTCAACTTAGAACACTAATATAGATTATTACAAATTTTTTAAATTAACATGAAAAATATATAACATTATATTGCTATTAAATTCTGTGTTAAGTTTTAATTTATTTTCAGTTAAGGTGACAATACATGCATATAGTTACATAATATTCCTTTAACCATCTTAACAGGATTATTTAAGTGCGGTGAAGATGGACACATGTCAAGAGACTGTCCTAATGTAGGTGGGGACATGAGAAATAAATCTGGTTGCTTCAAGTATGGTGAAGATGGACACGTCTCACGAGCCATTAAGAATCCTGACAAACAAGTTGGACGTGATGGTAAGTTTTATGTAAACTGTTTTGATGTTACCACATACTTTAGGAAGTCTGTAAAGAAGTTGAAGGTTTACTTTTTGAAAAAATCGATTAAGGAAAACCTGTTACGGAACTTACTCTATCATCAGTATTTAATTGCCTAATCAGTTATGCCACAATTACCTATGGAAAAACATGAAATAAAGTATACTTTTTCCACTAAGATGGCTGTCATTGTAGATCCCTGTACATGGTGGGGGGGACCTCTGATGGTAGGTTCTGTTCTATTTTTTTTTGTAGATCATATTCATAGATGTAAGAATATATGGTAAAAATCTGAAAAGGCTGAATAACTGGTAACATGGTCAAAGTGTGGTCTGAAGTAGGGTTATTTTTAGCTAAATCATAAAAAGTTGCATGCAGCTAAATTTTTTTACAGGAGATCTAACAGACTTTTAATTACAGCAATTGCTGATTTATCAAGTGATATGTCATAGGAAATTAGAAGAAAAAAAATTCAGCTAGATGAGCACATGTGAATTTTTCAAGGTATTCTGTAGTTTGAGAAGGAAACCAGCTCTTCCCCTTTTGTATTTTCCTCATGTATTGACATCAGTGGACCTTTGATATACATGTAGAGCAACTAAGTAGGAAATGGATTGGTAGAGAATCCAAATCACTTATTCCGTGATAACGATACTTGTAGAGAAAATTATTTATTGAAAACAGATGGTATGGGTAGAGAAAGTGCTGAGAGGAGCAAACAATGTTTCTACCTGACCAGTAGCTGACCACATGTTGTGTAACTGAGTGTAGAGGGTGTGCTTAAATGTTTGATTATATTTATTAATATAGATATAAAGGTGTTCCTTTGTATTGGTTTATTTTGCTGAGTTGTTGTATAAGAAGGCTTCTTTAATTTTGTATTTGTTTATGTTTTTTTTCCTTCAGAATTTGGATGTTTTCTATGCTTATGTTGTGTTTATTTGATTTGCAGTATTTAAAATGTGAAGGTAACTTTTTATGTTAGTTGAATCTGGTTTCCATTTTTCTACTTGTTTCTTCAATATAGAAGTCATGGCAGTAATCACATTGTATATTATAAATAATGTTGGTGTTGTGTTTGTCAGTTTAGATTTTATATAGTATAGACCTTAGTTATGTGCCTGGTTTTTGAATAAATTTGGTATTAACTGGTGTCATATTTTGTTGCTAGTTTTGCCAGATGTTGGTTATTTTTCTGCTGATGTTGGGAATATATAGTTTGCGGCCTCATATGGTTTCATGATTTTTTAATTGTGGGGTATATTTACTTTTGCTTGTTGATTTTGCTTTTTGTCCAGGTGTGTGTAAACATTATGTGAAAATTATAGCACAGAAAAGAAATGAGAGAATATACTAAATTTTATTTGTTGAAAACCAGATATGGCTGGTTCTTTTTGTTATTTATTGTAGCAACTTTTTTGTCACGTAACCACTAAATTACAGCCTCTCTGTTAACCGCGACATAACCGAAGCTGTGTTCAAAGTGGCATATGGCACTAATCAATCAATTAGTGGATCCATGTTCTCCCCTTTCATGGATGTTTTAAAGTATTTCTACTTGACACAAATAAAGTTTCAATTCTGCATAATATACTTTTGTTTACTGTATAGATTTGTCCTCTAAAAACTAAATTGTATATATAAAGTTTTAATCAAGTATTTGTGGATGTAATTGTACATGTGTATGAAACTTAAACCAAATTTATTTGTTGGTCTTACTTGTAGTAAATCAATATACCTACCAAAATTATAATCACCACACAATATTATTAACACCTGTGGTGTTAATGTAATAACAATTTTCTGAAATACATGTGTAAATATGAGAATTATCTGATGCATGATTTTTAATACATTGTAAGTTTTAAAATTAAAACACTGGCATTGTATTTGAATAACATTAGTGTTAATTCATTGGTTCCCAGGGTGCAAGATTTCAGTGTTTTTTTTGTTTATATTAAGGGTACTGTCCTATATATTCAAAAATTGCTGCCTTTGAAAACTTGTAAGAAATAAACAGGAACAAAAGAGTCATTAAATTTAAATTGGCTTATGAATATTTGAACATTTCAAATTCAAAGAAATATCATTTTATGCATTGATGAAAATTTATTTTTTTGTAGGCCATGTAGGAACTTTTAGTTTGTTGTAATATTTTTTCATTTCAAATATTTTGTTTTTTGTTTATATATCATTAAAACTAATTATAAAATTTGTTTTGGCCACATTCACCTTTATTCTTAAATAAATAATTACTGTGAGGGGTGCGAACATATTAAAATTTTTTTAGGGTCTTGGTCAAAGAAAGGTTGGGAACCACTGGTATAATGGATATTAACAGTAGGGTTTAATGTTGTTATTAAATGGTGCAAATAAAGTATAAACACGTGTTTTTTACTGGGCAGTTGCCCTTAATTTTGAATTAGAAATGAAACCACATATTTCTTCTTATTAAAATTCCTAATCTCCATCCTTACAAAAGTTATGAAATAGGACTAAACAAAACTACAGATCCTATCTTATAAGAACTTTTGACCTTGCTCTCCTGCTGACTGTAGGGAACTTGTATTGTGAAGATCGGTGCACTGTTTGTTGGTAAAGAGTAACCTAAGACTTGGCAGTGGGTGTTGTTGACTAGGTGTCTTCCCTTTAGTCTCTCCTTGTTTAATTAGGGATGACAAGTACAGATGTAACAGTTGCACTAAAAAGTAATAATGTAATTATTTTTAGATTATTTAGAAGATTGAAAGGGTTTCCTCCTGAATGGTAAAAGTATCTTGAACTGATGGACTTACAGTGAGGGGTCAGTTACAAAACCCATGCTTTTCACCCAGGGGTTCTGTGTTTTTTCAGGATATGTGCAATTAAACAGTGAGTTTTATCAAATGATTTATTCATGTGATTAATAGTGTACAATTATCAGTTTTTTGGTTCAGTCGGTAAATAGGTTTTGTCTGTCATGACAGTTGTTATCAAAGTTTTTACAGCTATAAAACTTGAGACTAATGATTAAAGCTGGTGTATAAATAAATTGAGACACCGAAAGTAACTTACTTTATTCTTTGTTATGATATAGACATTATTAGACCCATTATCAGGCATAAGCCCACTACTGCTAATTCATTCCATTACTTGTGTAAATTTATAGTAATAATAAATGAAGCAAAATAGTAATCATTTAATGGACGTCACTAAGAACAGTACAAGTTATGCAAATATAATAAATGCTATAAAGAATATGTTTATTTGATATTTTTTGTATTAATTTCTTCTGTATTTAAGTAGAAATGAAGATTTTGTAGTTTTCATTAGTTGGTTCTGTTGAACAGTAGTAACAGGATGAAATTTGTAATGTATGAGGAGGTATTTTGTGCAATTAAGAAATAAAATGTACATGCATTTTGGTACTTTGGTAGAAAGTTGCATCTTTGCTAATATCAGTTTTGTAGGTATAACTTTGTTTATAAATATAATGTATTAATTTCCTTATAGTAAATATGACAATTGTTCATGCAATTTTTCTAGATTTTTCTCTTACATTTACGTCTGTATTTACAACTATCTTTATTTTAAGTATTTCTTATTCCATTTGATGCTTTTATCTTAGTTATGTAATGGTGAATAATCTTTTCTTAGTCTAAACTTGGAAACTTTAAACATCAGTAACATTAAAATTTTCAAATAAATTTAGTAGTTTACAAATTTTTTTTTAGTATAGCACAAACACCATGTGGTTATATATTGCATTAGACTACATCTTGTTAAACTATTCCCAATACCAGGTTGATCAGATTATTAAAAATAGGATGATTTGTATGTAAATTACATTTGTTGAAAATGTTTTGTTTTTTGTCACTTCAGATTAAGATATCCTTTGCTTTTTAAGTAAAGCAAAAGTTCAGAATGTGTTGTTAAACACTAGACTATTTATTAATTTGGTGAAAATCTGCTTGAGAACTATTTGGATTAGCCATCCATTATTTTGAAGTGACAGACTAGAGAGAAAATAGTCAGTGTCACTTAGCTGCAACTGTTGGACTTTTTTTTTATTGGAAAGGACGTGAGTTTAACTGAAAAGGTTTACATCAAAGATGAATAACAATATCCACTACTCTACCTTACCAGTAACGTGCACGAAAATCATTGTATGGCATGACTGTCTGTTTGAGATCATAGGTGTTTTCACTTGTACTTTATATTTAAAGCCCTTCATATATTACATTTACAATAGAAAGAGAACTAATGCATTCACTAACTTTCATGTGATATGCATTACACCTTTAATTGTTATATTTCTTTATATCTGCAGGCTTACAGTACTAGAAACCTGGTTTTAATACTTTCTTCAATACAGAGCTTCAAACAAACAATTACTGTATAGATGCACAAATCTTCTTTCAGATTAAGCCCCAGAGAGAAATGGTGGATTGGATGACCACCTGTGTTACACATTTATTGTTTAGATAGTTTTATAGCTTATCTAGCTAAATAATTCACAAGAATTAATCAGTATCGTCATATATGCATGTTTTAAAGCTTCCTATGTAAATATTAGACTAGTATGCAGTAGAAACTGAAATACACTATTCATACAGTTATAACGATTTCAAAAAAAAAAACGTAGGTTCAAGAAGACTGGACAGAAAAAATAACCATATAATGTGACCACTTTTTATCTGTGAATGTTTTCTTCAAGACAGGTCCACTTTCTAAAGTGCTGAGATTAAATAGTAGTTATGATGAGATTTGTTTCTTCAAATAGTTGGAATTGGCTTGTATAAAATTTAATGGATCAGAAATTGATATTTTATATTAATAAAAGTGTTAATACCCATATCAGCCATCCTGTAATACACTAATATTTAAATGTTAGAGAGTCAAACCATGAGAGAAGAAGGGAATATGTAAAGTGTTCAAGATTGATTTATTTACCAGTTGGTCAAGGAACCTGGTAGAAATACTGCTATTTGAGATTTATTGTATTTAATTTCCTTTCTGCATAATTTACTGTACCAGAATTACTCAAAAAAATTCATATGCTAAATTTATACTTTTTTGAAAATAAATATCTTTATTATGAACTGAGTCATTAGATAATCTGGAAAAAAATTGAATTGTTTCAATTAATTGTATAAAATATGAAATTCTTTTATGTATCATGCTTATATGTTTTTCCTTGCATTTAAAATGATAACATTTAGTGATGAGTTTATAATAATTAAAATAGTGTAGTTAGCTTTTTTAGGAGGGTGCTAAAAGTAACTAATATAAACGTTATAATATCTCATGCTATAAAGAACATGTTTATTTCTAAATTTGATATTTTTTGTACTAATTTCTTCTGTATTGTTTACTTATAATAAAGTTTTACACAAAATACCATCATATATAAATGGTGATACAAATTTCAGTTTTGAGTAGAAATTAGCTTTCATAAATTATGAGTAAACTCTTGCTGTGATTTCTGCTGTGGGTGATTCAAAGTGCTCGTGCCACAACCGCCTCCCATGTTGTACACAAAAATGAATTAAACACTTTGATGAAGAGTCTATTTTAATAAATTTAGTTTCTAGTTCACTTTTATATTTTGACAATCAGTTTTAACTTCTAAATTGTGAAAAGTAACGTAACAAAGGTTGTAAGATGTAACTTTTCTCTATCATGTTAGGATTTACTAACAGGAACTACTAAAGTTTTCTTTAAGAAACACGAGCTAAACATAATCAAAGTAAGAATCTGAAATTTGCATAGCTTACCTTTTTCATTTACTTATATATCCTTAAATTATATAGTCCAGTATGAATCACAGTCTGAAGGTTGCAGATTTAAATTCTTGACACACCAAATATGCTTGCCTTTCACTTAGTGTAACGTTATAGTGTAACAGTCAATCCATTGGTAAAAGAGTAGCTCAAGAGTTAATAGTGGGCAGTGATGAAGCCTCTCTCTAGTTTAAATTAGGGACATCTAGCACAGATAGCCTTCAAAATTTTCGTAGCAATAATGTTTTGAAATCTGTTAATTAAAAGTCACAGTGTATTTTTAGGGCTAACATTTAAATATCTGCATCTTAAAATACCCTTTTGGTTATAATGATTCACACTTATCATCATTATATTTAGTTTTGACCTTGCAGGACCAGCTGCTGATTTGTTTTCGTGTATATATAAAAATCCCAAGATGGAACGTTCACCTGAACTTTTCTGTCATATTAAGCTTCACAATTTAAATTTAGAGACTTGTATTTTTTAATAATAGTTTGACATAAGACTGTTAGGTGTACTAGAAGTTCTGTTATTTATCACAGATGTGAAGAGTTAATGAATATACTTTTTTTAGCAAACTGACTAGAACTATGTAATATTCATAACTAATACAGAAAACAAGAAGCTATAATTATTAGAATGTACCGATGATCAGTTGGCTACCTTTGCTTATTAACACTTGATAATATCTTGTAATTTTCAAATTGGATTAAGTTTTAGTCCTAAAATTAATAGTGAATAATATTCATAAATATAAAATTAAGCAGTGATAAATCATATT
>NC_134836.1:65157212-65209751 GCF_004210375.1 Tachypleus tridentatus | reverse complement strand
AAAGGATTACAAATGCTTAAAGGCAGAATTCTTGTAAAACACTTAAATAGCATAAAACAATTGAAATACAAGATAATTCAGACTAGAAACAATTAGAACAGGTCTAAAGACAATTCTTGAAATGCGGTGAGGTGAATATAGCAGAAAAAACTTCCAAAAACAAAGAAAATTGAGACTACAAACGCTTAAAAATCGGTCTAGAAAATTAATTCTTGTAAAACGCTGGAATCAACATGCAAAACAGGTTTTAAACTTTTAGCAGTCTCACAACAAGAAATTGAGACTAGAAATGTAAAACAAGGTCTAAAGACGAATTCTTGTAAAACCTGGAAATTGCATTAAAACCAGAAAATTAGCAAATTGAGACTAAAATGCTTAAAACCGGACAAAGCAGATTCTAGAAATATTAAACATAAAAAAACAAGTAATTCAGACTAAAACAGCAAAACCGGTCTAAAAGACGAATTCCTGTAAAGCACTGGAAACAACATGAAAGGTGTAAAACCAGCAAATTGAGACTAGAAATGCTTAAAACCATTTTAGAATTAATTCTAAAAAAAGCTGAATCAACATAAAACAGTATAAAAAAATACAATTCAGACAAGAAATGATTAAAACAGGTTTAAAAGACGAATTGTTATAAATCGCTGGAAATAGCATGAAAAAAGTGTTGAAACAACCAAATTGAGAGTAAAAACCTAAAACCGGGTTAAAAAAATTCCTGTAAAATACGGAAACAGCATGAAATGCAGTGTAAAACCAGCAAATTGAGACTAGAAATGCTTAAAACCGGTCTAAGAAACCAACAATATAAAACAGTTTGAAAACCAGACAATTGAGACAAGAGACGATTAAAACAGGTTTTAAAAGACTAGAGTGTTATAAATCGTTGGAAATTGAGAGAAACAGCTTAAAAGCGGTCTAAAAAGACGAATTCTGGAAATACAAAGGAACACCATAAAAACAGTGAAAAAAGAAACTAATTCAGACTAGAGAAACGCTTAAAACAGATAAAAAAGACGAATTCTTCTAAAATACTAGAAACAGCATGAAAAGTGTAAAACAAACAAATTGAGAGTAGAAACCTTAAAACCGGTCTAAGAAATCATTTGTGTAAAATGTTGAAACTGCATAAAAAAACAGTTTAAAACATGGAAATTGAGAGTAGAAACGATTAAACCCGGTCTAAAAAGAAGAATTCTAGAAATACGAAGAAACACCATAGAAACAGTGAAAACAATTTAATTCAGACTAGAAACGCTTAAAACCGGTCTAAAAGAAGAATTCTGTAAAATACTGGAAACAGCATGAAACAGTAAAAAACAAACAAAAATGAGACTAGAAATGCTTAAAACCGGTCTAAAAGACGAATTTTGTAAAACGCTGGAAATTGCATTAAAACACAGTAACAATTAGCAAATTGAGACTAGAAATGCTTAAAACCGGACTAAAAGACGAATTCTAGAAATATTAAGAAACACCATAAAAACAAGTTAATTCAGACTAGAAACGCTTAAAACCGGTCTAAAAGACGAATTCCTGTAAAGCACTGGAAACAGCATGAAACAGTGTAAAAACCAGCAAATTGAGACTAGAAATGCTTAAAACCATTTTAGAAAATTAATTCTTCTAAAAAGCTGGAATCAACATAAAACAGTATAAAAAATATTAAATTCAGACAAGAAATGATTAAAACAGGTTTAAAAGACGAATTGTTATAAATCGCTGGAAATAGCATGAAAAAAGTGTTGAAACAACCAAATTGAGAGTAAAACTCTTAAAACCGGTCTAAGAAAAGAAATCTTGTGAAACGCTGGAAACAGCATGAAACAGTGTAAAAACCAGTAAATTGAGACTAGAAATGCTTAAAACCGGTCTAAGAAACCAGCATAAAACAGTTTAAAAACCAGACAATTGAGACAAGAAACGATTAAAACAGGTTTAAAAGACGAATTGTTAGAAATTGCTGGAAACAGCACATAAAAACAGTGTAAAACATGGAAATTGAGAGTAGAAACGCTTAAAACCGGTCTAAAAGAGGAATCTGAAATACGAAGAAACCCATAAAAAAAGTAAAACAAATTAATTCAGACTAGAAACGCTTAAAACAGGTTTAAAAGACGAATTCTTCTATAATGGTGTTTTATGGTGTTTCTACCATAAAATTTTAAAAAGACAATAAAAATATGGAAATTGAAAGTAGATACGCTTAAAACAGGTCTAAAAGAACAATTCTTGTAATACGGTGAAAACAGCAGAAAAACTGCAAAACAAGGAAAACACAAACGCTTAAAACCGGTCTAGAAAATTAATTCTTGTAAAACGCTGGAATCAACATAAAACAGTTTAAAACTTGTAGTCTCACAAGCAAAGTGAGACTAGAAATGCTTAAAACCGGTCTAAAAGACGAATTCTTGTAAAACGCTGGAAATTGCATTAAAACACAGTAACAATTAGCAAATTGAGACTAGAAATGCTTAAAACCGGACTAAAAGACGAATTCTAGAAATATTAAGAAACACCATAAAACAAGTTAATTCAGACTAGAAACGCTTAAAACCGGTCTAAAAGACGATTCCTGTAAAGCACTGGAAACAGCATGAAACAGTGTAAAACCAGCAAATTGAGACTAGAAATGCTTAAAACCATTTTAGAAAATTAATTCTTCTAAAAGCTGGAATCAACATAAAACAGTATAAAAAATATTAAATTCAGACAAGAAATGATTAAAACAGGTTTAAAAGACGAATTGTTATAAATCACTGGAAATAGCATGAAAAAAAAGTGTTGAAACAACCAAATTGAGAGTAAAAACTCTTAAAACCGGTCTAAGAAAAGAATTCTTGTGAAACGCTGGAAACAGCATGAAACAGTGTAAAACCAGTAAATTGAGACTAGAAATGCTTAAAACCGGTCTAAGAAACCAGCATAAAACAGTTTAAAACCAGACAATTGAGACAAGAAACGATTAAAACAGGTTTAAAAGACGAATTGTTATAAATTGCTGGAAACAGCATAAAACAGTGTAAAACATGGAAATTGAGAGTAGAAACGCTTAAAACCGGTCTAAAAGAGGAATCTGAAATGCGAAGAAACCCCATAAAAAAAAGTAAAAAACAAATTAATTCAGACTAGAAACGCTTAAAACAGGTTTAAAAGACGAATTCTTCTATAATGGTGTTTTATGGTGTTTCTACCATAAAATTTTAAACACAATAAAAAATATGGAAATTGAAAGTAGATACGCTTAAAACAGGTCTAAAAGAACAATTCTTGTAATACGGTGAAAACAGCAGAAAAACTGCAAAAACAAGGAAAACACAAACGCTTAAAACCGGTCTAGAAAATTAATTCTTGTTGTAAAACGCTGGAATCAACATAAAACAGTTTAAAACTTGTAGTCTCACAAGCAAAGTGAGACTAGAAATGCTTAAAACCGGTCTAAAAGACGAATTCTTGTAAAACGCTGGAAATTGCATTAAAACACAGTAACAATTAGCAAATTGAGACTAGAAATGCTTAAAACCGGACTAAAAGACGAATTCTAGAAATATTAAGAAACACCATAAAAACAAGTTAATTCAGACTAGAAACGCTTAAAACCGGTCTAAAAGACGAATTCCTGTAAAGCACTGGAAACAGCATGAAAGAGTGTAAAAACCAGCAAATTGAGACTAGAAATGCTTAAAACCAGTTAAGAAAATTAATTGATACCACAAACGCTTAAAACCGGTCTAGAAAATTAATTCTTGTAAAACGCTGGAATCAATATAAAACAGTATAAAACTATTAATTTCAGACAAGAAATGATTAAAACAGGTTTAAAAGACGAATTGTTATAAATCGCTGAAATAGCAAAAAAAAAAGTGTTGAAACAACCAAATTGAGAGTAAAAACTCTTAAAACCGGTCTAAGAAAAGAATTCTTGTAAAACGCTGGAAACAGCATGAAACAGTGTAAAAACCAGCAAATTGAGACTAGAAATGCTTAAAACCGGTCTAAGAAACCAGCATAAAACAGTTTAAAAACCAGACAATTGAGACAAGAAACGATTAAAACAGGTTTAAAGACGAATTGTTATAAATCGCTGGAAACAACATAAAAACAGTGTAAAAAACATGGAAATTGAGACTAGAAATGCTTAAAACCGGTCTAAAAAATCAATTCTTGTAAAACGTTGGAAACTGCATTAAAACACAGTAAAAATATGGAAACTGAGAGTAGAAACGCTTAAAACAGTTAAGAATTCTTCTAAAATGGTAAAATCAGCAAAAAACACAGTAGCATCTAAAAAGTTGAGATTACAAATGCTTAAAAGACGAATTCTTGTAAAACACTTAAAATAGCATAAAACAGTGAAATACAAGATAATTCAGACTAGAAACAATTAGAACAGGTCTAAAAGAACAATTCTTGAAATCGGTGAATATAGCAGAAAAACTGCAAAACAAGAAAATTGAGACTACAAACGCTTAAAATCGGTCTAGAAAATTAATTTTGTAAAACGCTAGAATCAACATAAAACAGTACAAAAACTAGCAAATTTAGACAAAAAAACGATTAAAACCGGTCTAAAAGACGAATTCTTGTAAAACGCTGAAACCAGCATAAAAGAGAGTAAAAGATAAGTTGAGATAAGAAACGATTAAAACAGGTTTAAAAGACAGAAATGTTATAAATCGAAGAAACACCATAAAACAGTGAAAAACAAGATAATTCAGACTAGAAACGCTTAAAACAGGTTTAAAAGACGAATTCTTCTAAAATGGTGTTTTATGGTGTTTCTACCATAAAATTTAAAAGACAATAAAAATATGGAAATTGAAAGTAGATACGCTTAAAACAGGTCTAAAAGAACAATTCTTGTAATACGGTGAAAACAGCAGAAAAACTGCAAAAACAAGGAAAACACAAACGCTTAAAACCGGTCTAGAAAATTAATTCTTGTAAAACGCTGGAATCAACATAAAACAGTTTAAAACTTGTAGTCTCACAAGCAAAGTGAGACTAGAAATGCTTAAAACCGGTCTAAAAGACGAATTCTTGTAAAACGCTGGAAATTGCATTAAAACACAGTAACAATTAGCAAATTGAGACTAGAAATGCTTAAAACCGGACTAAAAGACGAATTCTAGAAATATTAAGAAACACCATAACAGGTCTAAAAAGACTAGAATACGGTGGCTTGAAACAACAGCAGAAAAACCGGTCTAAAAGACTTAAAATTCCTGAAAATTAAAACACGCTGGAAACAACATGAAACAGTGTAAAACCAGCAAATTGAGACTAGAAATGCTTAAAACCATTTTAGAAAATTAATTCTTCTAAAACGCTGGAATCAACATAAAACACGGTATAAAATTATTAAATTCAGACAAAGAAATGATTAAAACCGGTTTAAAAGACGAATTGTTATAAATCGCTGGAAATAGCATGAAAAAAAGTGTTAAAAACAAGTTAATTCAGACTAGAAACGCTTAAAACCGGTCTAAAAGACGAATTCCTGTAAAGCACTGGAAACAGCATGAAACAGTGTAAAACCAGCAAATTGAGACTAGAAATGCTTAAAACCATTTTAGAAAATTAATTCTTCTAAAAAGCTGGAATCAACATAAAACAGTATAAAAAATATTAAATTCAGACAAGAAATGATTAAAACAGGTTTAAAAGACGAATTGTTATAAATCACTGGAAATAGCATGAAAAAGTGTTGAAACAACCAAATTGAGAGTAAAACTCTTAAAACCGGTCTAAGAAAAGAATTCTTGTGAAACGCTGGAAACAGCATGAAACAGTGTAAAACCAGTAAATTGAGACTAGAAATGCTTAAAACCGGTCTAAGAAACCAGCATAAAACAGTTTAAAAACCAGACAATTGAGACAAGAAACGATTAAAACAGGTTTAAAAGACGAATTGTTATAAATTGCTGGAAACAGCATAAAAACAGTGTAAAAACATGGAAATTGAGAGTAGAAACGCTTAAAACCGGTCTAAAAGAGGAATCTGAAATGCGAAGAAACCCCATAAAAAAAGTAAAAACAAATTAATTCAGACTAGAAACGCTTAAAACAGGTTTAAAAGACGAATTCTTCTATAATGGTGTTTTATGGTGTTTCTACCATAAAATTTTAAAACACAATAAAAATATGGAAATTGAAAGTAGATACGCTTAAAACAGGTCTAAAAGAACAATTCTTGTAATACGGTGAAAACAGCAGAAAAACTGCAAAAACAAGGAAAACACAAACGCTTAAAACCGGTCTAGAAAATTAATTCTTGTAAAACGCTGGAATCAACATAAAACAGTTTAAAACTTGTAGTCTCACAAGCAAAGTGAGACTAGAAATGCTTAAAACCGGTCTAAAAGACGAATTCTTGTAAAACGCTGGAAATTGCATTAAAACACAGTAACAATTAGCAAATTGAGACTAGAAATGCTTAAAACCGGACTAAAAGACGAATTCTAGAAATATTAAGAAACACCATAAAACAAGTTAATTCAGACTAGAAACGCTTAAAACCGGTCTAAAAGACGAATTCCTGTAAAGCACTGGAAACAGCATGAAAGAGTGTAAAACCAGCAAATTGAGACTAGAAATGCTTAAAACCAGTTAAGAAAATTAATTGATACCACAAACGCTTAAAACCGGTCTAGAAAATTAATTCTTGTAAAACGCTGGAATCAATATAAAACAGTATAAAACTATTAATTTCAGACAAGAAATGATTAAAACAGGTTTAAAAGACGAATTGTTATAAATCGCTGGAAATAGCATGAAAAAGTGTTGAAACAACCAAATTGAGAGTAAAACTCTTAAAACCGGTCTAAGAAAAGAATTCTTGTAAAACGCTGGAAACAGCATGAAACAGTGTAAAACCAGCAAATTGAGACTAGAAATGCTTAAAACCGGTCTAAGAAACCAGCATAAAACAGTTTAAAAACCAGACAATTGAGACAAGAAACGATTAAAACAGGTTTAAAAGACGAATTGTTATAAATCGCTGGAAACAGCATAAAAACAGTGTAAAACATGGAAATTGAGACTAGAAATGCTTAAAACCGGTCTAAAAAAATCAATTCTTGTAAAACGTTGGAAACTGCATTAAAACACAGTAAAATATGGAAACTGAGAGTAGAAACGCTTAAAACAGTTAAGAATTCTTCTAAAATGGTAAAATCAGCAAAAAAACACAGTAGCATCTAAAAGTTGAGATTACAAATGCTTAAAAGACGAATTCTTGTAAAACACTTAAAATAGCATAAAACAGTGAAATACAAGATAATTCAGACTAGAAACAATTAGAACAGGTCTAAAAGAACAATTCTTGAAATCGGTGAATATAGCAGAAAAACTGCAAAAACAAGAAAATTGAGACTACAAACGCTTAAAATCGGTCTAGAAAATTAATTTTTGTAAAACGCTAGAATCAACATAAAACAGTACAAAAACTAGCAAATTTAGACAAAAAACGATTAAAACCGGTCTAAAAGACGAATTCTTGTAAAACGCTGAAACCAGCATAAAAGAGAGTAAAAGATAAGTTGAGATAAGAAACGATTAAAACAGATTTAAAAGACGAAATGTTATAAATCGCTGGAAACACCATAAAAACAGTGAAAAACAAGATAATTCACACTAGAAACGCTTAAAACAGATTTAAAAGACGAATTCTTCTAAAATGGTGTTTTATGGTGTTTCTACCATAAAATTTTAAAAGACAATAAAAATATGGAAATTGAAAGTAGATACGCTTAAAACAGGTCTAAAAGAACAATTCTTGTAATACGGTGAAAACAGCAGAAAAACTGCAAAAACAACGAAAACACAAACGCTTAAAACCGGTCTAGAAAATTAATTCTTGTAAAACGCTGGAATCAACATAAAACAGTTTAAAACTTGTAGTCTCACAAGCAAAGTGAGACTAGAAATGCTTAAAACCGGTCTAACAGACGAATTCTTGTAAAACGCTGGAAATTGCATTAAAACACAGTAACAATTAGCAAATTGAGACTAGAAATGCTTAAAACCGGACTAAAAGACGAATTCTAGAAATATTAAGAAACACCATAAAAACAAGTTAATTCAGACTAGAAACGATTAAAACCGGTGTAAAAGACGAATTCTTGTAAAACACTTAAAATAGCATAAAACAGTGAAATACAAGATAATTAAGACTAGAAACGCTTAAAACCGGTCTAAAAGACGAATTCTAGAAATACGAAGAAACACCATAGAAACAGTGAAAAACAATTTAATTCAGACTAGAAACGCTTAAAACAGATTTAAAAGACGAATTCTTCTAAAATGGTGTTTCTACCATAAAAACAGTGTAAAAACAAACATATTGAGAGTAGAAACGCTTAAAACCGGTCTGAAAGCCGAATTCTCGTAAAACGCTGGAAACAGCATAAAAAAAGTGTAAAAACAAACAAATTGAGACTAGAAACAATTAGAATAGGTCTAAAAGAACTATTCTTGTAAAACGGTGAAAACAGCAGAAAAACTACCAAAACAAGGAAATTGATACCACAAACGCTTAAAACGGGTCTAGAAAATTAATTCTTGTAAAACACTGGAATCAATATAAAACAGTGTAAAACTTGTAGTCTCACAAGCAAAGTAAGACTAGAAATGCTTAAAACCAGTCTAAAAGACGAATTCTAGAAATACGAAGAAACACCATAAAAACAAGTTAATTCAGACTAAAAACGCTTAAAACCGGTCTAAAAGACGAATTCCTGTAAAGCACTGGAAACAGCATGAAACAGTGTAAAAACCAGCAAATTGAGACTAGAAATGCTTAAAACCATTTTAGAAAATTAATTCTTCTAAAACGCTGGAATCAACATAAAACAGTATAAAAACTATTAAATTCAGACAAGAAATGATTAAAACAGGTTTAAAAGACGAATTGTTATAAATCGCTGGAAATAGCATGAAAAAAGTGTTGAAACAACCAAATTGAGAGTAAAAACTCTTAAAACCGGTCTAAGAAAAGAATTCTTGTAAAACGCTGGAAACAGCATGAAACAGTGTAAAAACCAGTAAATTGAGACTAGAAATGCTTAAAACCATTTTAGAAAATTAATTCTTCTAAAACGCTGGAATCAACATAAAACAGTATAAAACTATTAAATTCAGACAAGAAATGATTAAAACAGGTTTAAAAGACGAATTGTTATAAATCGCTGGAAATAGCATGAAAAAAGTGTTGAAACAACCAAATTGAGAGTAAAAACTCTTAAAACCGGTCTAAGAAAAGAATTCTTGTAAAACGCTGGAAACAGCATGAAACAGTGTAAAAACCAGTAAATTGAGACTAGAAATGCTTAAAACCATTTTAGAAAATTAATTCTTCTAAAACGCTGGAATCAACATAAAACAGTATAAAACTATTAAATTCAGACAAGAAATGATTAAAACAGGTTTAAAAGACGAATTGTTATAAATCGCTGGAAATAGCATGAAAAAAGTGTTGAAACAACCAAATTGAGAGTAAAACTCTTAAAACCGGTCTAAGAAAAGAATTCTTGTAAAACGCTGGAAACAGCATGAAACAGTGTAAAAACCAGTAAATTGAGACTAGAAATGCTTAAAACCGGTCTAAGAAACCAGCATAAAACAGTTTAAAAACCAGACAATTGAGACAAGAAACGATTAAAACAGGTTTAAAAGACGAATTGTTATAAATCGCTGGAAACAGCATAAAAACAGTGTAAAAACATGGAAATTGAGACTAGAAATGCTTAAAACCGGTCTAAGAAATCAATTCTTGTAAAACGTTGGAAACTGCATTAAAACACAGTAAAAATATGGAAACTGAGAGTAGAAACGCTTAAAACAGTTAAGAATTCTTCTAAAATGGTAAAATCAGCAAAAAACACAGTAGCATCTAAAAAGTTGAGATTACAAATGCTTAAAAGACGAATTCTTGTAAAACACTTAAAATAGCATAAAACAGTGAAATACAAGATAATTCAGACTAGAAACAATTAGAACAGGTCTAAAAGAACAATTCTTGAAATCGGTGAATATAGCAGAAAAACTGCAAAAACAAGAAAATTGAGACTACAAACGCTTAAAATCGGTCTAGAAAATTAATTTTGTAAAACGCTAGAATCAACATAAAACAGTATAAAACTAGCAAATTTAGACAAAAACGATTAAAACCGGTCTAAAAGACGAATTCTTGTAAAACGCTGAAACCAGCATCAAATAGAATAAAAGATAAGTTGAGATAAGAAACGATTAAAACAGATTTAAAAGACGAATTCTTCTAAAATGGTGTTTCTACCATAAAAACAGTGTAAAAACAAACATATTGAGAGTAGAAACTCTTAAAACCGGTCTGAAAGCCGAATTCTCGTAAATCGCTGGAAACAGCATAAAAACAGTGTAAAAACATGGAAATTGAGAGTAGAAACGCTTAAAACCGGTCTAAAGACGAATCTGAAATACGAAGAAACCCCATAAAAACAGTAAAACAAATTAATTCAGACTAGAAACGCTTAAAACAGGTTATAAAGACGAATTCTTCTAAAATGGTGTTTTATGGTGTTTCTACCATAAAATTTTAAAACACAGTAAAAATATGGAAATTGAAAGTAGATACGCTTAAAACAGGTCTAAAAGAACAATTCTTGTAATACGGTGAAAACAGCAGAAAAACTGCTAAAACAAGGAAATTGAGACTACAAACGCTTAAAACTGGTCTAGAAAATTTATTCTTGTAAAACGCTGTAATCAACATGAAACAGTATTTAAAACTAGCAAATTGAGACAAAAAACGATTAAAACCGGTGTAAAAGACGAATTCTTGTAAAACGCTGAAACCAGCATAAAAAAGAGTAAAAACCAGACAATTGAGACAAGAAACGATTAAAACAGGTTTAAAAGAAGAATTGTTATAAATTGCTGGAAACAGCATAAAAACAGTGTAAAAAAATGGAAATTGAGAGTAGAAACGCTTAAAACCGATCTAAAAGAGGAATCTGAAAAAAGAAGAAACCCCATAAAAACAGTAAAAACAAATTAATTCAGACTAGAAACGCTTAAAACAAGTTTAAAAGACGAATTCTTCTAAAATGGTGTTTTATGGTGTTTCTACCATAAAATTTTAAAAGACAATAAAATATGGAAATTGAAAGTAGATACGCTTAAAACAGGTCTAAAAGAACAATTCTTGTAATACGGTGAAAACAGCAGAAAACTGCAAAAACAAGGAAAACACAAACGCTTAAAACCGGTCTAGAAAATTAATTCTTGTAAAACGCTGGAATCAACATAAAACAGTTTAAAACTTGTAGTCTCACAAGCAAAGTGAGACTAGAAATGCTTAAAACCGGTCTAACAGACGAATTCTTGTAAAACGCTGGAAATTGCATTAAAACACAGTAACAATTAGCAAATTGAGACTAGAAATGCTTAAAACCGGACTAAAAGACGAATTCTAGAAATATTAAGAAACACCATAAAAACAAGTTAATTCAGACTAGAAACGATTAAAACCGGTCTAAAAGACGAATTCTTGTAAAACACTTAAAATAGCATAAAACAGTGAAATACAAGATAATTAAGACTAGAAACGCTTAAAACCGGTCTAAAAGACGAATTCTAGAAATACGAAGAAACACCATAGAAACAGTGAAAAACAATTTAATTCAGACTAGAAACGCTTAAAACAGATTTAAAAGACGAATTCTTCTAAAATGGTGTTTCTACCATAAAAACAGTGTAAAAACAAACATATTGAGAGTAGAAACTCTTAAAACCGGTCTGAAAGCCGAATTCTCGTAAAACGCTGGAAACAGCATAAAAAAAGTGTAAAACCAACAAATTGAGACTAGAAACAATTAGAATAGGTCTAAAAGAACTATTCTTGTAAAACGGTGAAAACAGCAGAAAAACTACCAAAACAAGGAAATTGATACCACAAACGCTTAAAACGGGTCTAGAAAATTAATTCTTGTAAAACACTGGAATCAATATAAAACAGTGTAAAACTTGTAGTCTCACAAGCAAAGTAAGACTAGAAATGCTTAAAACCAGTCTAAAAGACGAATTCTAGAAATACGAAGAAACACCATAAAAACAAGTTAATTCAGACTAAAACGCTTAAAACCGGTCTAAAAGACGAATTCCTGTAAAGCACTGGAAACAGCATGAAACAGTGTAAAACCAGCAAATTGAGACTAGAAATGCTTAAAACCATTTTAGAAAATTAATTCTTCTAAAACGCTGGAATCAACATAAAACAGTATAAAAACTATTAAATTCAGACAAGAAATGATTAAAACAGGTTTAAAAGACGAATTGTTATAAATCGCTGGAAATAGCATGAAAAAAGTGTTGAAACAACCAAATTGAGAGTAAAACTCTTAAAACCGGTCTAAGAAAAGAATTCTTGTAAAACGCTGGAAACAGCATGAAACAGTGTAAAAACCAGTAAATTGAGACTAGAAATGCTTAAAACCGGTCTAAGAAACCAGCATAAAACAGTTTAAAACCAGACAATTGAGACAAGAAACGATTAAAACAGGTTTAAAAGACGAATTGTTATAAATCGCTGGAAACAGCATAAAACAGTGTAAAACATGGAAATTGAGACTAGAAATGCTTAAAACCGGTCTAAGAAATCAATTCTTGTAAAACGTTGGAAACTGCATTAAAACACAGTAAAAATATGGAAACTGAGAGTAGAAACGCTTAAAACAGTTAAGAATTCTTCTAAAATGGTAAAATCAGCAAAAAAACACAGTAGCATCTAAAAGTTGAGATTACAAATGCTTAAAAGACGAATTCTTGTAAAACACTTAAAATAGCATAAAACAGTGAAATACAAGATAATTCAGACTAGAAACAATTAGAACAGGTCTAAAAGAACAGTTCTTGAAATCGGTGAATATAGCAGAAAAACTGCAAAAACAAGAAAATTGAGACTACAAACGCTTAAAATCGGTCTAGAAAATTAATTTTTGTAAAACGCTAGAATCAACATAAAACAGTACAAAAACTAGCAAATTTAGACAAAAAACGATTAAAACCGGTCTAAAAGACGAATTCTTGTAAAACGCTAAAACCAGCATAAAATAGAGTAAAAGATAAGTTGAGATAAGAAACGATTAAAACAGATTTAAAAGACGAATTCTTCTAAAATGGTGTTTCTACCATAAAACAGTGTAAAAACAAACATATTGAGAGTAGAAACTCTTAAAACCGGTCTGAAAGCCGAATTCTCGTAAATCGCTGGAAACAGCATAAAAACAGTGTAAAAACATGGAAATTGAGAGTAGAAACGCTTAAAACCGGTCTAAAAGACGAATCTGAAATACGAAGAAACCCCATAAAACAGTAAAACAAATTAATTCAGACTAGAAACGCTTAAAACAGGTTATAAAGACGAATTCTTCTAAAATGGTGTTTTATGGTGTTTCTACCATAAAATTTTAAAACACAGTAAAAATATGGAAATTGAAAGTAGATACGCTTAAAACAGGTCTAAAAGAACAATTCTTGTAATACGGTGAAAACAGCAGAAAAACTGCTAAAACAAGGAAATTGAGACTACAAACGCTTAAAACTGGTCTAGAAAATTTATTCTTGTAAAACGCTGTAATCAACATGAAACAGTATTTAAAAACTAGCAAATTGAGACAAAAAAACGATTAAAACCGGTGTAAAAGACGAATTCTTGTAAAACGCTGAAACCAGCATAAAAAAGAGTAAAAACCAGACAATTGAGACAAGAAACGATTAAAACAGGTTTAAAAGAAGAATTGTTATAAATTGCTGGAAACAGCATAAAAACAGTGTAAAAACATGGAAATTGAGAGTAGAAACGCTTAAAACCGATCTAAAAGAGGAATCTGAAAAAAGAAGAAACCCCATAAAAACAGTAAAAACAAATTAATTCAGACTAGAAACGCTTAAAACAAGTTTAAAAGACGAATTCTTCTAAAATGGTGTTTTATGGTGTTTCTACCATAAAATTTTAAAAGACAATAAAATATGGAAATTGAAAGTAGATACGCTTAAAACAGGTCTAAAAGAACAATTCTTGTAATACGGTGAAAACAGCAGAAAAACTGCAAAAACAAGGAAAACACAAACGCTTAAAACCGGTCTAGAAAATTAATTCTTGTAAAACGCTGGAATCAACATAAAACAGTTTAAAACTTGTAGTCTCACAAGCAAAGTGAGACTAGAAATGCTTAAAACCGGTCTAACAGACGAATTCTTGTAAAACGCTGGAAATTGCATTAAAACACAGTAACAATTAGCAAATTGAGACTAGAAATGCTTAAAACCGGACTAAAAGACGAATTCTAGAAATATTAAGAAACACCATAAAAACAAGTTAATTCAGACTAGAAACGATTAAAACCGGTCTAAAGACGAATTCTTGTAAAACACTTAAAATAGCATAAAACAGTGAAATACAAGATAATTAAGACTAGAAACGCTTAAAACCGGTCTAAAAGACGAATTCTAGAAATACGAAGAAACACCATAGAAACAGTGAAAACAATTTAATTCAGACTAGAAACGCTTAAAACAGATTTAAAAGACGAATTCTTCTAAAATGGTGTTTCTACCATAAAACAGTGTAAAACAAACATATTGAGAGTAGAAACGCTTAAAACCGGTCTGAAAGCCGAATTCTCGTAAAACGCTGGAAACAGCATAAAAAAAGTGTAAAAACAAACAAATTGAGACTAGAAACAATTAGAATAGGTCTAAAAGAACTATTCTTGTAAAACGGTGAAAACAGCAGAAAACTACCAAAACAAGGAAATTGATACCACAAACGCTTAAAACGGGTCTAGAAAATTAATTCTTGTAAAACACTGGAATCAATATAAAACAGTGTAAAACTTGTAGTCTCACAAGCAAAGTAAGACTAGAAATGCTTAAAACCAGTCTAAAAGACGAATTCTAGAAATACGAAGAAACACCATAAAAACAAGTTAATTCAGACTAAAACGCTTAAAACCGGTCTAAAAGACGAATTCTGTAAAGCACTGGAAACAGCATGAAACAGTGTAAAACCAGCAAATTGAGACTAGAAATGCTTAAAACCATTTTAGAAAATTAATTCTTCTAAAACGCTGGAATCAACATAAAACAGTATAAAAACTATTAAATTCAGACAAGAAATGATTAAAACAGGTTTAAAAGACGAATTGTTATAAATCGCTGGAAATAGCATGAAAAAAGTGTTGAAACAACCAAATTGAGAGTAAAAACTCTTAAAACCGGTCTAAGAAAAGAATTCTTGTAAAACGCTGGAATCAACATAAAACAGTGTGAAAACCATGAGATTGAGACTAGAAATGCTCAAAACCGATCTAAGAAACCAATTCTTATAAAATGTTGGAAACTGCATAAAAACAGTTTAAAAACATGGAAATTGAGAGTAGAAACGCTTAAAACCGGTCTAAAAGACGAATTCTAGAAATACGAAGAAACACCATAGAAACAGTGAAAAACAATTTAATTCAGACTAGAAACGCTTAAAACCGGTCTAAAAGAGGAATTCCTGTAAACTACTGGAAACAGCATGAAACAGTGTAAAAACCAGCAAATTGAGACTAGAAACTTAAACCCGGTCTAAGAAAAGAATTTTTGTAAAATGGTGAAAACAGCATGAAACACTGTAAAAACCAGCAAATTGAGACTAGAAATGCTTAAAACCGATCTAAGAAACCAGCATAAAACAGTTTAAAAACCAGACAATTGAGACAAGAAACGATTAAAACAGGTTTAAAAGACGAATTGTTATAAATCACTGGAAACACCATAAAAACAGTGAAAAACATGGAAATTGAGAGAAGAAACGCTTAAAACCGGTCTAAAAGACGAATTCTGGAAATACGAAGAAACACCATAGAAACAGTGAAAAAGAATTTAATTCAGACTATAAACGCTTAAAACCGGTCTAAAAGACGAATTCCTGTAAAATACTGGAAACAGCATGAAACACTGTAAAAACCAGCAAATTGAGACTAGAAATGCTTAAAACCGGTCTAAGAAACCAGCATAAAACAGTTTAAAAACCAGACAATTGAGACAAGAAACGATTAAAACAGGTTTAAAAGACGAATTGTTATAAATCGCTGGAAACTGCATAAAAACAGTGTAAAAACATGGAAATTGAGACTAGAAATGCTTAAAACCGGTCTAAGAAATCAATTCTTGTAAAACGTTGGAAACTGCATTAAAACACAGTGAAAATATGGAAATTGAGAGTAGAAACGCTTAAAACAGTTAAGAATTCTTGTAAAATGGTAAAATCAGCAAAAAACACTAGCATCTAAAAAGTTGAGATTACAAATGCTTAACACCGGTCTAAAAGACGAATTCTTGTAAAACACTTAAAATAGCATAAAACAGTGAAATACAAGATAATTCAGACTAGAAACAATTAGAACAGGTCTAAAAGAACAATTCTTGAAAACGGTGAATATAGCAGAAAAACTGCAAAAACAAGAAAATTGAGACTACAAACGCTTAAAACCGGTCTAGAAAATTAATTCTTGTAAAACGCTGGAATCAACATAAAACAGTATAAAAACTAGCAAATTGAGACAAAAAACGATTAAAACAGGTTTAAAAGACGAATTGTTGTAAATCGCTGGAAACAGCATAAAAATATGCAAATTGAGATTAGAAACGCATAAAATCAGTCTAAAAGACGAATTCTCGTGAAACGCTGGAAACAGCATAAAAACAGTGCAAAAAAAGGAAATTGAGACTACAAACGCTTAAAACCGGTCTAGAAAATAGTATTTTCCTTTACAATTGCTTCATTAATGGTTTTTTCTTTTAGGTTTTGGTTTCGATTTGAAAGAAACAAAAAATACCGTTGAAAACGAAACTAAAACCTAAAGAATAAACTTTGAATAAAGTTTCGAATTTCTACATTAATAGGTTTCAGTTTCTTTTTCGAAAGAAAAGTTCATTTTCATAGGATTTTTGTTTCTTTTACGGTTTTCCAGAATTATCGATATATTTGAATCTACGCATGCTCAGTTGTTTACAACAATTTATGTGCGTTACGTCTTCAAAACAATATTATGTTAGGAATAAACAACAGTATATTAATATACAAATATAAGATATCAAAATGATATTTCTCTAAATTAATGTAGCCAACTTGTTTTTTACTGTACGTCTCAGTATAAACGAGTTGAGGTTTTATCAGAAACTAGGTTTTCCAGAATTATTGATATTTACGCATGTTCACGTGTGAGTTATGTCATCAAAAGACCGCAAGAAATGAAAAAGGGTCGAAATCCGATGAAACAAACGTTTATAACAAAAGTTTATTACCATTTGTAACTGACAGCCTGTTTAAAGTTATATCACAAAAATTCTTTGACGTTAACGTGATCCAGTAGTCTCCAAGTGATACGTACGTAAGTAAAGGAAAATTTTGATATTCTAACCCTAAACCCTAACGCTATATGAGTACGTCAGCAAAACAGTATATAAATATATTAGGATTCTAAAGTGTAAGATATTCTAATAAAACTTTATTTTTTTAGGTTTCAGTTACAGTTTGAACCGCAGTTTTTGTGTTTCTTTCACGGTTTTTTTGACGGTTTCTAGAATTATTGATATATTTGAGTGTGCGCATGCTCACTATTTCTGTGCGTTACGTCATCAAAACAATATTATATTAGGAATAAACAACAGTATATTAGGATTCTAATATTAAAATGATATTTCTCTAAATTAATGTAGCGAACTTGTTTTTTACTGTACATCTCAGTATAAACGAGTTGAGGTTTTATCAGAAACTAGTTTTCCAGAATTATTAATATTTACGCATGTTCACGTGTGAGTTATGTCATCAAAAGACCGCAAGAAATGAAAAGGGTCGAAATCCGATGAAACAAACGTTTATAACAAAAAGTTTATTACCATTTGTAACTTTTGTCAGCCTGTTTAAAGTTATATCACAAAAATTCTTTGACGTTAACGTGATCCAGTAGTCTCCAAGTGATACGTACGTAAGTAAAGGAAAATTTTTATATTCTAACCCTAAATCCTAACTTTGTGTGAGTACCTCATCAAAACAGTATGTAAATAGATTAAGATTTTAAAGTGTAAGATATTAAAATGATATCCCTTTAAAAGTTTATTTTTTTCGGTTTCAGTTTGAATCGTAGTTTTTGTTTCTTTCAAGTCGAAACTAAAATCTCATAGAAAACTCTACAAAGATAAAAAGTGCGGTTGAGACCGAAACTAAAACCTAAAAAAAAGACTTTGAAAGGGTATTCTGTTCCAATTTATTCATTAATAATTTTTATTTTAGGTTTCAGTTTTGGTTTGAAATTAGAACGTAATACCCTTTAAAAGTTCATTTTTTAGGATTTAGTTCCGGTTCCAAACGCACGTTTTCTCTTTCTAGTGTTTTCTGTTAGGTTTCATTTTGGGTTTGAAAGAAACAAAACTTCGGTTAAAACCGAAACTGAAACCTTAAAAAATGAACTTTACAGTCTTTTGCTTTACAATTTCTTCATTATTGGTTTTCTTTTAGGTGTCAGTTGTGAGGTTGTAAAATTTCCTGAAAACCCAAAGTTGTAAAAAAAACATTGGTTTATTTGATAAGCCATAGCTCTAAGACTTAATGTGATACAAAGCTAAATTTTCTTTTCAAATTTTCTATAACATATCCGTTGATAAATCCGTTGTACATAAAAGTTCAATAGGTCTCCGGTAAAAAATGTAGTTGCATGATTTAGCTAAAATAGCCCTACTTCAGGTCACAGTTTGACCATGTCACCAGTTATTCAGCCTTTTCAGTTATGTACCATATATTCTTACATCTCTGAATATGATCTACAAAAAAAGTCAGGATGGTGTTCAATCTACCTTTTGAGTTGTTTACTTGAAAAAAAACTGTACAAATATATCCATACAATTTTGCAATAATTTAAGAATCCCATTGAAATATTCTAATCAGCCTTTACCATATATTCTTACATCTCTGAACATGATCTTCAAAAAAATCAAGGTTGTGAAAAATAATAAATTTTTTGGGCAAAGGACCACTTTCAGGTCTTTCTTGTCAATCAGGAATCAGTCCTGCAGAAGTGTGTAAAGTTTGATCTATTTGAGGCTATGAAAAATGCAAAACTGCGGCAGGTATTAGGTCACATCATAGCTTAAATCCCCACTCTACCAACAATGTATATGAGAAGGCTATCAGATGTGTACACAATTGTAACTGTTGGTAGTAGCAGTGAAAGTGATGCTGCAGCAGCTCAAATAGGGTCTTATGATAGCAATGACAATTATCACCCAGGGAAATATGTGGCATGCAATGGTATGCGAGAAACATAAGAGATAGATCAGATGAACATTTCGATGTGTTGGTGTCATTTATGAAGAAATAAAGAAACTGTTCTCATGGCCTGCAAAGATGAAAGCTGGATTCCTTTCTAACATATTCTTTGTCTGATAAGTGCACCTACTGTGCAAGGCAGTAGTTCTCGCCACTATGATCTAAGTCAAAGTGATTTCAGCATAATTAAACTCGAATTTCAGAAATTTATTCAAGCTGTCTGAACAAAGCAATGTTTATTTGATATTGTGGAGGCTAATTTATTGCAAAAGCAGTTTTGAATCATTTCATTGTCACGATTGGTGTGACTATAATCTTTCTCAGTTATCCCTTGTTGTAGCACTGTGTTTTTGTCTGAATTTCCTTTGTATTTATTATATTATGAATCTTAAACTCAGCCATATCTGCATAACTGTAATACATATATAATATGCATTGCCATCTAACTAGTTATGCCAATAAACATGTTCAGAAATGAATTAATTCTTTCTTGTTTCTTACAACTTCATTTTGACATTGTGAAAGGCTGAAAATATTTCAGTGGGATTCATACAATTCTGACAGGTATTTTCAAATATGTTTGTATATGTATGGATATACAATAACACACCTGAACTTAATTTTTTTTTAAATAAAAAATGTATGGTCAGAGGATACTTTAAAAAAATTTATAACTATCCTGATTTGTTTTGTAGATCATACTCACAGATGTAAGAATATATGGTAAAAATCTGAAAAGGTTGAATAACTGGTGACATGGTCAAACTGTGGCCTGAAGTAGGGCTATTTTTAGCTAAATCATAAGTTACATGCAGCTAAATGTAACAGACCTTTAATTACAACAATTGCTGATTTTTCAACTGATATGTTATAGGAAATTAGAAAAAAAATCAGCTTTGTACCAAATTAAGTCTTAGAGTTTATGAACCAATGTTTTTTAGGATTTTGGGGTTTCAGGTCATTTTACTGCCTTACAATGCAAATTATAAGAGAGATAAACTTGGTTTGAGACCACTGTTGAATTCTGTGAGATTAATTCAGTCTGTGTAGCAAATTTCAGCCTTCTACCACCTGGTTTAAGCTGCCAAAGTTGCCCCAAAAATGAATTTGCCCTCCAAAAAATTAAATTTTACAGAGATGTAAGTCAGAAACTATTAGAGATATTGATCTAATCTTTGGCAATTTTTCATGATATGGGTAGATGAGCACTTGAATTTTTTTTAAGGCATTCTGTGGGGGTCACCTCTGGATGATTTGACCATTGAATGACCCTTCAGCTTCTTCTGAGTAGGAAATGGATTGGTAGACAATCCAAATCACATATTCTGTCATGACGAGACAAACTCACTTGTATAGAAAATTATATATTGAAAAACAAACAATGTTTCGACTTTCTTTAGTTATCTTCTTGTTCACAAAGAAAGAAAGGGTTACTGACCAGTAGCTGACTACATGTTTGACAGTGGTTGTGTAACTGAGTGTAGGAATGTAGAGGGTGTGTTTAGATGATTGATTATACTTAGATATAAACCAATACAAAGGACCACCTTCATTTTGTGCTTAAGTTATTGTTTGGGAAGGCTTCTTTAATTTTGCATTTGTTTGTTTATTTATGGTTTGGGTGTTTTCTATGGTTATGTTGTGTTTATTTGATTTGCAGTATTTAAAAAATGTGAAGGTGTTAATGTGATAACTTTCTGAAATACATATGTAAATGTGAGAGTTACCTGATGCATGATTTTAATATTAAAACACTGATATAGTATTTGAATGACATTAGTGTTTAATGCAATGGTTCCCAACCAGAGGTGCTCGTATCCCTTGGGAGGTGCGAGATAACATTTCAATTTTTGTTTGTTTATATTCAAAAATTGTGCCATGCTTTGAAAAACTTGTAAGAAATAAAGAGGAACAAAAGAGTCATTAAATTTAAATTGGCTTATGAATATTTGAACATTTCAAATTCAAAGAAATTTCATGCATGGATGAAAATTTATTTTTTTGTAGGCCATTTAGGGTTTATGCAACTTTTAGTTTGTTGTAATATTTTTTCATTTCCAAATGTTTTGTTTTTGTTTATATATCATTAAAAACTAATTATAAAAATTGGTTTTGGCCACCTTCATTTTTATTCTTAAATAAATAATTACTGTGAGGGGTGCAAGAACATATTAAAATTTTGGTTGGGAACCACTGGTTTAATGGATATTAACAGTGGGGTTTAATGTTGTTATCAAATGGTGCAAATAAAGTGTAAACACTTGTTTTTACTGGGCAGTTGCCCTTAATTTTTTTGAATTAGAAATGAAACCACACATTTCTACTTATTAAAATACCTAATCTCCATCCTTATAAAAAAGTTATGAAATAGAACTAAAGAAAACTACTTTTAATACTTACGGTGGGCACAGATATCCCCTTGTGTTGTTATCAGCATTTCAAACAGTTACTGTATAGATGCACAAATCTTCTTTAAGATTAAGCCCCAGAGATGATCAACTGCGTTACACATTTATTGTTTAGATAGTTTTATAGCTTATCTAGCTGAATAATTCACAAGAATTAATCAGTATTGTCGTACATGCATGTTTTAAAGTTTCCTATATAAATATTAGGCGAAATACACTATTCATACAATTTTCATGATTTCAATAAAACACAAGGGTTCAACAAGACTCGACACAAAATAATAACCATATAGTGTGACCACTTTTGAAAGGTGGACTTTTTTTTTTCTGTGAATGTTTTCTTCTAAAGACAAAGGTCCACTTTCTAAGGTGCTCAGGATTATTTTATATAGATTATATAAAAAAAACAAAACTTCAGCTTTCATGATAGAAGGAGAAATAAGGAAAGAAAAAAATAATTTTTTTGACAAAGATGAAACCAGTGAATGAAGATCATCGATTTCTGGTTCTAGATGAAGTCCAAAAGGTTGAAAAGTATTTAGATTAGCAATCCAATGAGTTTCTTTTATTTCTCTGTAAGCTTTAATTTTGAATCCTGTTTTCAATGGTTCAGCAGAACAGTATAATGAAACCTTATTTGATCAAAATAAGAAAATGAAATATTTGGTAAATAATAATACGGTTATATGCTTCCTAAACTACTAAAAAAAAATTAGTCACTGGCAACCCTGAAGTACTTGACGTGTGTGCTTGGGTTTGTTACGTATGATACGTGGTTCCAATATATTATATGATATATAGTGATGAATAAAAGTCATTGCAATCACTCTCTACATTTTTTTATATTTAAATATTTCATGCCTTATGTATTTATACCATGTTTTTCTTCTATTTTTTTCACAATGATAATGTGTATGAAGCTGCCTTTCCTTTCAGTTAACTTATTGGATTCGTCTTTTCAAGTGTGCTTGATGCTGATAAAGTATTGTGAAAGTACAATTTTTCATATGTTAAAAGTATTGTTCACAGTTATTTGTACAGCGAGTGTGTATTATATCAGGTTTATGACCTGATGAATTTGTGACAGTAAAATAATAGTTATGTTGATAATTCACTTTGACGTATTATTAGGGGGAATGTGATTCTTCAGATGAAAAAGCTCCTCGGAAATGGTTAATGAACAACTGGGCTTCATTTTCGACAATATATAAAAAAATTCCTCTTGATGACATCAGGTGAGTGTTAATAATTAATTACCTGGACAGAATTTATTTAATATAAAAAGAACTTGATAAAGTTTTGAGCATTGCCTAAAGATTGAAATTACCAAAAAAACATCTTATATTTGTATGTCATGTTTAGAGTCTCAGTTGGTAATTTATTCGTACTGGTTGTGTTTTGAAAGAGATCATTCCAAATACAATAATTATGTATAAGGAGAGTCAGTCATGATAGGAGGTAGAGAATTCTCTCGTGTTGCTAATGTATTATTTTCATTGAGCTATGAAATTCTATAAAGATGTGGTAATAATTAAAATAGATGTAGATCTAATAGTATAGGTATGTAGTTAATGAAATGTTTCTATTATGTAATATAGTTTTAATATCTGAATTTCAAAAGTAAAATATGTTAATTTGTAACGTCTTAGTCATTTCTGTATCACGTGATGGCACTTGTTTGTTCCAAGTTGCTGAACTTAGGTAGTCTTTTCACTTGTATTTGATTGACTGAGATTGAATACAACTTTCAGACTTGTAGATTTTCCTAATACATAACATAATGTTATAGGAAATTGTTTTAATGCAGAATGTTTGGTTAGAAAACCAGTTAAATTGTAATAATTCTAGAACATTGTATGCTTTGTGTTTATTACTGTTTGTGCTCTAAAGTATATATTTGAAATTAATAAATAATTTGGGAAAAAAATCAAAAACAGCCCAGTGAAAATTTGGGTTAACATCTGTCAACACTTTAAGTCTTTGACAACAAAAGAAATTACAGCAAGTACTAAATTTTTGTTATTTTTTATGTACATATTTTGTTTGTTATAAAAGTAAAAAAAAAACTTATTAGGTAACACGAGAAAATATAAATGATGAAATAGATTAATTTATTTGCAATATTTGTATATATGTATGAAGATTGTGTGTATTACATAATTTTATGCTGTAATTTGAACTAAGTGTATACAAGGTGATTCCTAGCTTGTTACATAGGCTTAGTATATTGGAATTTGTCATATTAACTGATGCAAGCCTTTCGATAGTCAGGATAAATAATGATAAGCTTCTATTGTAATCTGCAGGATTTTCGAAAGGAAAAATATAATTTTTCATCATTTGATATTATGAAAATGATAATTTGATAAATATGATTAACTGCCTTCCATCTAGTCTTACACTGCTAAATTAAGGACTTCTAGTGCAGATAGCCTTTGTGTAGATTTGTGCATACCTCAACACAAGCTTTATCGACAAGCTGTTATTTCCAACATCTCTTTTTTAACATTTTAAGATCTTGCTGAGTAGCATCTGTGTTCAGTAATGCTAGCAGTTTATTCTTAAAAACTACTTAATGAAAGACATCTACAAGAAATATCTTTATTTAAACTTGTATTATTAAGTGTAATTCTTTGTTTATTATGTTATTGGTATGAAACTCAGGTTAGTCTCGTATTTTATCTGGAAAGTTATGGGGGGGAGAATTTAGAATATATGAATTGTGAATTTTGTCTTTTTATTTATAATGACAGTTTTGAAAGTGTAAAGAATAGTAATTTGTTAATCCTTATGTGAAAATACATTTCCATAAAAATGTTTCTCTGTAACAAAAATAATAAAATTTCACTCTAAATGTCCTTTTTTTTTGTAACTGTTACTTATGTCTGAATTTTTGAAGAATAGGTTCGTATAATCTGTAGTTTTTCACCACACGTTGTTTTTGATGACTATTATAAACTGGGAGAAAACTGAAAAGATACTGATTCAGAAAAAGCTGTTTGTTGTGCACCAGTTTGATATCACGGAGTATAATATTACATGTAACAACTTCATGGTTGCATTTGTTTTTATACTATTGTAGTTTACAGTAGTTGGTGTGAAACATGAGCAGTAATGAATTATCTGTGTAAAGAAACTGCGACCAAAAACAATTTCATATTAGATTGTATTTATAATATTAATGAAGAAATGGTTATTAACTGATTGATTCTTATGACTTAGCTCTTGCAGATACTTAGGTTGGATAGATTAGAATCAGTATCCTTACTTGATTAGGCTGGATGCTGCCCAGACTTTAGAATGTTAAAACTATTAATATAAGATTTTATAACTTGTGACCTGTTGCCATAAAAACCTGAGTGTGCTATAAGAGTGACAGTTACATGTTACTTTGGAGTAGTGAGTGATATTGAAGTAGCTTCATTTCCTCTAGTATATTAATTAAGAATTGGGGATGGCTATACATAACTTTGAAGTTTTTATACAGAATTATAGAACAATACAATCTTTATTATGAGGTTCACTGTGGCTCGTCTTTTAAGTTTAATTTTTCTGGGGAAAGGTTTTTGTAAGTTGTTTTGAACATGCATCCTGTTACTTTGTTAGAATTTAAATTTCTGCTTTAACATGACTCCTTAGTTTGAGAATGTATCAAATCTAACTAATTCTTTCAACTTGCAACACTAATATAGATTATTATAAATTTTTTAAATCAACATGAAAAACATGTAACATTATATTATTCTTAAATTCTGTGTTTTAATTTATTTTCAGTTAGGGTGACAATACATGCATGTAGTCGCATAGTATTTTTTTAACCATCTTAACAGGATGTTGTAAGTGTGGTGAAGATGGACACATGTCATGAGACTGTCCTAATGTTGGAGAGGACAGGAGAAGTAAATCTGGTTGCTTCAAGTATGGTGAAGATGGACACATCTCACGAGACTGTAAAAATCCTGATAAACAAGTTGTACATGATGGTAAGTTTTATGTAAACTGTTTTGATGTTACTACATACTACTATATTTTAGGAAGTCCTTAAAGAAGTTGAAGGTTTACTTGTAAGAGCAATGCATGTTGAAAAAAACGATTAAAGAAAACCTGTTACGGAACTTGCTCTATCATCGATATTTAACTTCCTAACAGGTTATGCAACAATTAGCTATTGAAAACATGAAATGAAGTATACTTTTTCCATTAAGATGGCCCTCATCGTTGATCCCTGCACATGGTGAGGGGACCTCCCAGGAAAGGTTCTGTTCTTTCAGTTTACCTCCTCTGGGATCTAAACATCCAGGTCAGTCGGCTAGTAACTTTATGATGTAATGCCAAAAACATTTCATTGTTTTTAACCAAACTTCTACCTGTTTTTCCAGTAAATCGTATCTGTGTATTTAAGGCAGTACTCAATCTGCACTATTTATACTGACTTGCTTAGTTCTCTACTGGCTCTGGAATTGCTTCATGTTGGTTCACCACCCTGTTCTTGCTGATATTCAAAACCAACTGGCTCATTTCTCTTTAACATGTACTTCTATCCAGTTTTTCTGGATATTGGGCCACATTGGTATTCATGGGAAAGAGCTCGCCGACACTGCAACTATCTGCTCTGGCACTATCATTGCTGTGCCTATTCCATACATGGACTATGGTCCTGTATTCAAGATTCGGCTCTGTGCCAGCTGGCAGTCGACTTGAAGTGAACAATGAGGAAACAAGCTTTTCCAAATAAAACCCTATAGTGGAGTTTGGCCACCTTGCTTCCGTAAGGTTCGGAAAGAGGAAGTTGTTCTGACTGGTCTAAGCATTGGTCACAGTTTTTTAACACATCATTTCCTTTTATCTGGAACTGATGCACCGATGTGTAGTTTGTGTAACACTCAGATTACTATAAGCCACATTGTACTTTCTTGCCATCGTTACGACTCTCAACGACGGAACTATTTTAAACATGTTCTGTCTCTAGGTTTTTCCATGACATTAGACAGTGTTATTGGTGAAGGTGACACTGTCCATCTTGATAATGTTTTTAGTTTTTTAACAGCCATTAATCTTTTTAATGTTATTTAAGGGTTTTATATTTCTTCATTTAATCTTTTTTATTGTGGTTCCATTTTAAGAGTCACAATCTCTCTAGTTCGATTTTAAATTAGAAAATGGCCGTAACATTAAATTCCAGAACTGGAGAGGCCAATTTCAGGTGACTAATGCTGCTGTTTGAACTACCCGTCAGTCGTTCTGGCCATTTTTTATTACAATTTTGCTACATGTCTTTTAACACTTTTATTGCCTACTTTTTGATAGTGGCTGTAATGACCCAGAACCAGGACTAGAAAGGCCAACTTCAGATGACTGACGGTGGTTCTCGTACTTACTTGTTAGTCTTCTTGGCGGGTTATGGTAATTACCATTATGCTACATACAGCTCGTTACGACTTTTGTTACTGTAGTTTTTCTCTAAATGTTGTAGACTAGATGTAAACATTGGTTTTATGCTATTTATGTTTTTACTTGCTGTTTTGTTTTACTTTCATTTCTTTTTATGAATTTTACTTTTTTTCCCGGAAGTTTGGTGCACATAGCCTAGCTCCTTTGTGCCATAAAATACTAAATCAGCTAACCAACCACTGAGATATACAAAATTTCCAGATCTTAGCACATTGTAGTTAGACTAGTAACAAAACAGATTCTATTTCCACAAACAAATCTTTAGCATAAATATTTCATAAAGAAATCTGATTCTTTGTATACAAAATACCTGTAATCTTTACTAAATACCTACGTAATTTTGTGAAGATGTGAACGTTGTGTCAAAAGTTAGCATAAATACTTGACATGTGCAAATGTGTAGAACTTGTGTATATTGTACTTAGCTTGTAGGAAAAGGGTTAAGTTGTAATTTCCTTTTTCATTACTACTAGTTGCATCCAGTTGGGGATTAGGCTTGAGTCAAATTTTGTAATTGTTAACTTGTCTTTTCCTCCAAGATAGGTTTTTCTGTTGTGTCCTTTATTCTTTTCTTTAGTGGACTTGTAAATTTGATAATTGTTTTTTAACATGTAAGTTCCTTAATGGTTTTGTATGTCAAATGTTGTTTATTAATTTATATTGCTGCACTTCATGACAATTCTAGTGGGTTCTAAGTTCTGTCTGAAGGTTTCTACCTATAGTTCTGCCTTTTCCCCTGATCTATTTCCTTCCTTCCTCCTCTTTGGGATCACTTTTCTTCAAAGATTGGTCTGTTCAAGATTTACTACACAAAGGGGCTGCCAAATGGGTGTTACTCATTCCCCTTGAGTGTAATTCCCATCTAATTGTTGTCCCTCAAAAGACAGATGTTTGGAGACCTGTTATAGAATTGTCCCAGTTGAACGTTTTAACTGAAGTCACTGTGCTTTACTATGGACTTCTCTCACTTCAGGTTTTTTTTTACCCTGGAACTCTGAATGATTAAATCATGATGGTTGCTTATCTTCATATTCGAACTGTTCTTGTGTCATGCTATTTTCTATGGTTCATCCAGTAGGCTTGTTTCTTCCATTTCCAGGTGCTACTGTTTGGTTCTTCTTTGTTTCCTTGTTTTATTAAGTGGAATAATGTTTCTTTGGTGGATTGGGTGGGGGGAGCTTTCTTCAGTTCCCAAGAGATTTCTGGTTGGTTGTTTATTGAGGAGACTTCTTTCCATTTGATATATCCTGGAACGTTTTGCAGTTTATTGGACTCTGTATTATTTCCTCCTGCTCCTGAGGGGCCAGGTGGTTGTGGTTCAAACTGATTATTCCACTGTTATCAGCTATATCACTAAGCAAGGGGTAGCTAAATTTAGATCTTTATTTTCAGACAATGAATCTTCTTCACTGGGCCTACTAGCACTACCTAGTAGTCTTCATTTATGTATCTGCACTCAGATGAGACTCTTCTTCAAAGTCTTTCTCCCCTTATCCAGACAACAACTTTTTTCTTTCTCACTACTCTGTATTGGCCTGCTCAGACATGCTTTCCTATACTTTGGCCTTTACTGTAGGAACATCCCCTGGCCTTTCCTTTGTCTCAGTCTCTCCTCTGACAATTGCAATCAGATATAGTTCATACCATTGTCACTGAATTCCACTTGCTCATGTGGCTTTTGACGAGCATCAGCATGGACTTGCTCATCATGTAGCATCTTTCCTTTTCCATTCCATTCTTCCTTTCTCCTTGTCTTTATACCAGAGGCAGTGGTTTTCTTCATATCTTGGTCCATTTGCTGTGGCTTTCTGTCCTTTTGTATGTCTTATTTACCAGTTCTTTGCCTGATCGTTTGATCAGTTTTGTTATGTGAACTTTGGATTTAATGAAAATTTTAGTAAAATTGTACACTTTTGTATTAGATGTGAAAGAAACTTTTCTTAAAATTTTATCTGAAGATGCTGAAGTCTACATTTTATTGTAACATCCATTATTATACATAAAATGTGATGTACAATTGTTATTAAAATTTAGTGCTTTAGCAGGTCTCTGGGATTTGCATGTAAAAGTCCAATTGCACAAAATCCAATTTCTTAACTGTAATGTGAACTTTAGAACTACATAAAATTGTTTGAGCTGCATGGTATAATAGCTCCAGGTTGAAGAAAGTTGAAATAGAAACAACTCTCAACCAAAATTAAACTGATGAATAAGGAAGCCAAAAGAAAATATCAAACTTGCTAGTGTGTGAAATAATTTGCCCCAGAAAATCTAAAGTATTATTCATTATTCAGGAGACATGAATGAAATGTGTAATATGATCAAAGAAATTATATTTAGTTGTCTTATTCTTGTAAATTATTAATTTAAACCCCCATGGTCAGTCTTTTATTTTTGTTATTTTGTGAAATTAAATTGCTGTATATGTGAATCAGATTTCGCTTTGTTAGTATTTGTAAGATGCAATAAATTAATATGTAGAAAAGTAGGGAAAAGTTAAGTGACTGCTCTGTATTATGCAGTTTTGTTTACCTGTGAAAATAAATTAATTCCTGTTACATATTCTCAAATTCCTTGTGTGGTACTAGAATACTGTAGATTCATGTGTACTAAAAATAATTGTTTATTAAAAAATAGCATGTTGAAGGTTAATTTGCATTATTTGAGAAGCAAAGAAAAAATTGTGCTCGTTTTTGATGATATTTATCATTGGAGCATTCTGTATCTGAGTATGATCTCATATATTTATTTTTCTATCCTGTTGTTTCCTAGTGGGAGGAAAAATTTTCCTTTGGACATTCTACAACGCCATCATCCTTGTGAACCTCTCCAACAACTTCATTCAAGCATTAAACAGAAATTCACAAAAGTTTATCAGACTTTCTTCCATCCCATTCCCTCACTTCCAGACTTTTATTTTTTTTTTTTCAGAACAGCAGGTGCACCAGGTGACATTACAGTTTTATTGAGCTGAGATAATAAGAAAATATATAATTTGAGTGAGATTAGGTTAACCTCATGAGGCTACATTTCTGTAATTTGTAGATTCAAGGTATTTATTACTCTTTGTTTGAAAAATATTTTTTTTGCTAGAAACTGTGAGTTTCATTGCCTGTAATTATAATTATCATTTTCTTTTTACAAATTGTTCCATAAAACAAAAGTTTAGAAGTACGAGTAAAAAGTTTGCGAGACAATGACAAGCTATTTTTTGGTAGTCATGAATCTAAGGTTGTGAATATTCAGTATAGCTTTGCTCCAAAATAAGCAGAGGCATTTCATAAATTAGGGAATTTTTATTGATTTGACAGTTAATTTAAATTTATTAAAGCTAGATTTTGTTGTTTCAACTTCAGTGTTTGCTTGTAATTTATTGGTTTTGAATATTATTATGTGCAATGTAAAATGAAATGTATAATTTAATCATAAATAATTTTTATTTTCCATTAATTTTCTTTGAAATTTATTCAAGGTGGAATATAATGATGTGGCTGGAGGTATAAATGAACAATCAGATGATAATGAAAATGCAGAGAAGAGTGAAAGAGACAGGTTCTCAGATGGAACTTGTGCCTGATCAAGAACTGAATGGTGTGATTTATTTTTGTAGTTCACTATGAATGTTTTAAAGCATAAGTATGAAATATAATTGTATGTAACTTATATTTGAGGTACCACTAAGTAGTCTAAAAATGACTTTCAATAGCCTAAAAACATATACTGTTAGTATCTTTTGAACTTCAATACATTTCAAAGTATGAAAAAAAAACTCATTTTGCTTGTAAGAGCTAATTCAGTTTTATATTATTCCATTTCACATATTTGAGAAACTTTCTCAACAACGTCTAGTTGAATTTGATCTATACTTGCTCTGATAAAGGTAAAGATTGAACTTATCATGCATGAAAAATTTATTTTAAAAACTTCTTAAGTAAAATGGACATTTCTGAATAGCAAGAAACATGACATAGTTTTTATGAAAGGTTGTACAAAGAAACTTGCTGTTCAGTTTTTGCTGTTGTATATATGGAAATAACTGCGTTACATATACATGTTCTAGAATAAAAATTGTTCCTGTATTTAGTGATGAAAGTATTGAAGTTATTTGGAGTTTTTAAAGTTATGTATTACATGTTTGTTTTATTTTTTCACTACTAAGTTAGCTACTTTTATATTAATGTAAAAAGCTTTATTTACTTTTGAACTTGTATTTCATTCATGACATATTATGGATTTGCTTTTCTCAAACATAAAACTTAGCCCTATGGTTATAGTACCCCTCTTGCAATCGGTCACTGAATATGCTTGATCTTTAAGCCATGAGGTATTTTAATGTGATGGTCATTCCCATTAATCATTGGTAAAACAGTAGCCCAAAAGTTTCTGATCAATGTTTTAGAGACCTTTAAGACAACATTCTTAATATTATAGGATTTGACTGTGGTAGTAATGGGTCTTACCATGTTCTATATATATCCTTTTATTATTTGTTTAGTAAGTATGTGTTGTATAATCATTACCTAAGTTAGATACAGATAATTGTAAAATTTTTGTAAGGAAGATATTTAGTGGGTGTGTACGTAAATCAAGCTTTCCAGTACACCCTTTTTTAAAATTTAATATAGAAATTTAAACCTCTTGTGACATCTGAATTACTCACCAGTGTGGCTGAATTTGCTATAATATCCAGGCTTATGGAGAGTAAATTCTGTACCTTCTTCCTCCTTACAAAATTCCACACAACACATGATAGTGAATACATTATCTGGTTCTTAATTTTATAAAGGTGTCTTCTCCATGGATATCTTGCATTCTGTTGACTGATATTGTCAAATAAGGCTTGTTTAAGCTTGTTAGTCACTATAAGGTGTTTAGGTTAATATGAATAATTCTACTATTTTATGGAAGAGGGACAGTTCAGCCAACCTTCTAAACTCTGTATCTTCATAGCTGCTTACTATTAATAAACAAGTTCTTTGGGCAGTGAATTTTATTTTTGATGTTAATAAATCAAGATTTTTGGCTGTACCCCGTATACTGGAAATTGTGACATCCTTTTCTAGCCTACCTAATTACCACCCAAATTAAATTTAATTACATTGCAGAAGAGGGCCATCTTTTTAATCAAGTTTTATACATTTCTTTATTGGTATATTGAACTGTTTTTTTAGTTTAGTGTTGATGGTCATTTTTACCCTTTAATAAAAATATATTCAAAAAAGATCTGTTATACCTTTCAACTGATTTATGCTAAAATATTTAGATTAATATTACAAAACACAGATTTTTCTGCATTTTTATTAAGTAGAAACTGGTTTTAAGAAAATCTCCATTAAAAAGAGAAAAAGTGTGAAATTTCTCTAATCCAAGAAGGTTTGTAATAATAATCAGCTTTGAATGCATTGTATCTTGAAGGTATCTTTAATATCATTGTAAGAGAGTAACATCTTCATGAAGGGTAGTTGTTTTGGATGGTATAATCACCGTTACTTGTGAGACTATGCATATTTATTTTACAGACCAAGAATGTAAGAATTGCTAACTTCAGTATATTAAGAGACAGTTGTCCTCAGACTTTTTTAATTATTATTATTATTATTCTTTACATACTCAAAGTAAATCTCAGTGAAAGCACTACTCTTATGTGAGATCAGTGGTTAACTTAATTTGAATGATTATTCATATCTGGATTATTTCATTTGGTTCATATATTGGCTAAACTTCTCTGTTAAGAGAAACAGTTGCACATGAAATTTCTTCTATAAAATGCTTAACAGTTTAGTTTTTGAATGGTAATTTTCATTGTATCTATGATAGTACTAAACTTAATTACACAGGATGAGGAGGCTGATCATGGAGATCACATAACTTTACAAACTTTCTTGTTGGGGCAAAAGGACCTGTAATTATTCCAGTATGTTTAGCTATGTTTCTTACTTTGATAAACAGTTGTTGTTCAAAAATGTGGTTGTATTAATATTTGGCTTGTAAATCTCTATAAGTCTAGTATATTATTTGTTTTTTGGATTTTGCAGAAAGCTACATGAGAGCTTCCCTAATTTAGAGGGAGGGCAGCTAGTCATCACCACCCACTGCCAATGTTTGGGCTACTCTTTTACCAACAAATAGTGGGATTGACTGTTACATTATAACATCCCCATGGCTGAAAGGGCAAGCATATTTGGGGCAACGGGGATTTGAATCCGTGACTCTCAGATTACGAGTCAAACGCAAGGCCAGGCCGGGCCCCGTGTAGTATATTATTTTGTTAATAATGCTGGTTTTATTGCAGTGATTGTTTTTTGTTTTTCCCTAACCACAGCTTTAACATTGTGAAGGGAGATGGTACAGAGTGGTCTGGGGTGTGGTGTTGGGACTCTGTTCCTTTCCTAAGTGCTGTGCTGTGCAAATTGTTCTGCTTATGTTAAGAATATTTAAGATATTTCTCTTTGAAATGCTCGTTGTTTTGACTTTACAGTGTTTATTGATCTTGTTGTTATATAAGTATTTTACCTTGCAAATGACTGATAATATAATCTCAAGTGTGAGCCTACCAGTGACAAATTTCACTGTTGAATTGTTTGAAATCTTCAATGTGTAACTGGTAGACAACCTCCAGGGAAGTAAAATCAACAGAATAAAATAGCTTGTGCTCATTTTATACACTTCACTGTGTCTTGCTGATCTAGATATTTTCATAGGCACGGGTACAGGAAGGTAATCTGTAGTCTGGCCTTGATGTTTCTTTTAGAGAGCAACGGTTTCCTCCTTGCACAACTCCCATGTAAGTTAAACTTGTGCAGTCTCTTTCTGATTGTAGAGGCATGCACTTTCAACATCAACAGTAGCCAGAGCCTGCTTTACAGGTATCCCGTGATGACATTTTAGGGTGTATGGAGACCTCTTTTAGCATCTTGCGGTCTGCTCTCGGGTGAACTTGCTTAGACGACCAGACCTGGGCATGTTGGCAGTTGTTTTGAAAGTCCTCCACTTGTCGACTATTTTCTGGACAGTGAAATGGCTGATTTCAAAATCTTTTGGGATCTTTTTTAAATCCCTTACCAGACTCATAAGCTGCTACAATTTTCTTTCTCAATGCCTCAGACAGCTTTTTTGCTCTCACCATGTTGCTCACTCTCACTTCAACAGTCAGGAGCACACCAAACTAAATGTCTGAGGTTTAAATAGGGCAAGTCTCATTCAAAATGCTGAGTAGTGATCTTCTAATCATGTGCATCTGTGTGTGGGTTGAGTCATTTTAAGTTGGAATAAATGTGGAGGTGTGCTTTTTCCTGAGTTAGAATATGCATTTTTGTAGAAGTACATTTACAGAAGATCTTGAATAGTCTTTTCTTCAGTTTTAATTGTTTAGTTATATTCCTATAATCTCTCAGTATTGTTAAAATTGAGATTAAATATCTAAATATCCAAAAATGTTACAAAAATACACAGGCTTTCATAGGGTGTTCTAACTTTCTCACATGACTGCATGTACAGGATAATTTGCTCCTCCTACTGTATATGTTTATAATCATGTAAACTTAGCAAACTAACTCAAAAATTGGAGAGAGGGTGTGTGGGTTCAGCATAGAATTTAAATAATTGCTTTTGATAATGCATGTTTTTTGGTTTTATGTGGTTGGAAGGTGTAGAAACCCATTATTGAAGTTAGAAAATTTTCATGTTGAAAATGTGACATGGAAAAACTATTGATAAGTTTTTAGATATTTTTGAAATTAAAAAGTGGAAACTCCAATAATATAAAATTAAATTATAAATAGATTTTTTATGTTAGGTTCATTGACATATATTGGTAATAAAGTGATTTAGTTATATTCCAAATGTACTGGAAAAACTTGACACTTTGATTCAGCCATAGTGAGAGAGCAGAATAACATCCTTTGAACTTTGTCACTTATATATCCTTGTTTTTACTCTGAGATTTTTTTAAAAATTTGAAAGAAGGTTTTTTTTTAGGTTTACATTTTTTAGTAACCGGTAGTATAAGGTCGGAGCAGCTTATACTTTGTGCTAAATATTGACATTTGTGGAATTTGTTTTCAGTCTAATAAAGTTAAGCTTTCTCAGTTTTCTCTGCTGTGGAGGCATTGGTTGATAGATAAACAGTTGATTGTTGATACTGCCTGAAATGTATCTTAGTTTATACCTGACTTTTCTTACTTGGTCAGGTATTGTTGCGTAACTCCTTATGCATTCATTAGATGTGCACAACTTTTCATATTGCAGTTATGTATGTAATACATAGAATGTTATAAAACTATTTATTTCTTCTTTGATAGATTGTGTAGGGAGAGTATTCATGATGAAACTTTGTAGAATGGATGGCAACTGCCTGTTGTGGAGAAATAAGTGCATAGGATGATGTTTCAAGTCTTCCGCCTTTCAAAACATCGTCCTCTACACTTGTACAGTTGCTGTCCATTCTACAGAGTTTAATCATATTTATTTCTTGATGTATTTGAAAGTAATATAAAATGCGAGGACTATAAGACAGCTCATAATTCAAACCTCGTTATATTTTTGTTTCTAATCAACCAAAAGGAACATCAGCCTGGAGCTTACTGCTTACAGAAGTACTTAAAACGAAAATTACTTTGCATCTTGGGATGAGAAAACATTGCTTGTCAAACCTTAAGACTTAAAACAAAAAAGTTCTGCTTTTTTTCATGTGAAAGTATTGTAATTTTTACTGAGTTTATCAAATTTCTTGAGCATATACCTAATTCAGAAATTACAGCAAGAAAATTATCACAAGCACAAAATGGTTGTGGGGCTGTGCTGAAACAGTCAATGGGTGCTTTTTTATTTTTTGTCTACATTACCATTGTAATTAGACAAGTCTATTTTGGTTGATTTATTGATTAGTTGACAACTAATCGGCATACCTATGTCAAATACAACTGTACTTATCTTGTTTTTATGAACCATTTCTCTTTTGATAATTTAATTTGGATTTCCCTGATTTCTACAAGTACAGTTATAGCTTAAAAACTTGCATTTGTAAACTATTAAAATAATAAATTGTATTATATTCTTTATGGCTTAAACAAAATGCTGTTTAAAAAGCTTATCTAGTTTATTAATATCATTTGAGAAAGACCATTCTTACTTGGATACAAGTAGATGATGTTTTTATAATATTGGCATTTCAGTGTTTATTTCTCATTGCATGTTACCTTAAACAATAAATATTTACATTTGTGTCTGTTTATTACTGCAAAACTAGTGAACTAATTGTCCTCAAACCTGGTGTGTAACCAAGGTGAAGTAAAGTGTTTAGATCTGACTTGTCCTTCCACGTGCATTGCACAGCTTGTAAAATTCTGATTGAACTTTCCCTAATGGAAAAAAACACAAGAAAAACAAACTATACAAGCACTGTTAAATATTTAGAAAACTATTGAATTTCTAGTCATAATCTGTTGCAAAATAAAGTGACTAATTAATAGGGTTTTTAAAATTCTCTAACAAAATCCTGAACAAATGTAATTGATGTAATGTGTAAGTACAGGAAGTAATGAATAAAGTCAAACTGTAAGAAGTAGCTGGAAAGCTAACATCATTACTATTATTATTATGACAAAGAACAAGATGCAACACTAATGGTAAATACATTGACTGTAGGAAAATTACTATTAATACTGTAATAATATACCTGTAAAGAACATGCTTTAATTATATAGAATAAGATATTAAAGAGAAGTAAAGCTAATGGTGGCTGCAATATGACAGTGATTCATTATTACCTTAAAATTAATTTTTAGAGAAATTATATTGTTGATTGTTTTGTATTATAATTTATCTCAGATCAGTCTCCAATCTATTGTGTTACGTATTATGTTATGTTAGAAAGAAATGGTTCTATTTCTATAAAACAATTGTCAAACACATTTTTTAGTTAAGTACAAGAAACTAAAAATTTTTAAAAGATGATTAGAAAATAAAGTTTTGTCTGAACACAAAAAATTGATGATGATTCAATTCACATAAAGAAAAACTTAGAGCAGTTGCCCATGACTGAAACATTGTTTAAAAAAACTTGTTGAATATTTATTAAAATTAAATAAATTTTGGTTGTTGTCTTCATATGATTACTACATTCAAGTCTTATAATTATTCACATAATTATAATGGAAGTGAAACATTGTACTAGATCCCTTTCATGTATCACAAAATCAGATTTTTTTGTTTTTTTTAGCAGAAGGTGTGGCAAAAATATGTCATACAGGCAGTAACTGCATAAATTTGTCTCTGATTGCATTACAAAAACTTTCCAAAATAACATATGACCTAACTATGTGTTGGGCATCAAGCATTGCTAAACCAAACCATATAGTGGACAACACATACAGCATCAGTCAAAAGGAAATTTTATTCATATTAGGCATAGTTCTACTTGTTCATAGTAGGGAATTCTCAATGAATTCTAGGAATCATACAAAATAGGTTTCACATACTCTAATAGTAATAGCACAATTATAATGATACATACTAATACACATTACAATATGTGTTTGACATGGTCAGATAGGTTGGGCACTTGATCTTTTTTCACCTATCAAAAGTGAATCTGTATTTATAAAAAATTATTAATAGGCTTCAAAAGAGTATATAAACATGTTAACTGAAATATCCTAGTGTCAGTTTGTAATTTCTGTACATGTAAAGCTCACACCCAAATAAAAATGCTTTCCAAATTTAAGGGTTTTATTTCTAAATGAAAACTTTTGTAATAAAAGGTAAGGGGCCCTTAAAACAGGACCATTTTAAACACTTGTAAAAAATATCTTTAGATATAAAACCAGACAAATGTTTATAGACATAGTGTGTCTTTAGCACATGAATGTTCTGTACCACAGACCTCACCAAATACAATTCTTCCCCTCAAGAAAAAAAATTCTGAAAGAAAATCTTCTTTAAATATTACAGAATAGTTAATGATTTTGAAAAAAAGCATTTAATTGATATAAAAAATATATGTACATTAAATTCCCTTGATAAAAAACAATAAACACGTTATATACATGAAGGGGCACAGTAAATACTTATATTATTAATAAATATACAAAATATCATATCAAAATTACACTTGTCTTCTATATATATGTATATAAAATGCTAGAAAGAATCAAGCCAACTTAAGTTAAGGTGTATATAAGACAACTTTATTCCACCATTTAATACCTCAATTATTGAACTATGTAATTCATGTGACAGTGGTACATTAAAAATTGTTAATAAGATTTGATTTTTTTACATTCACCATTAGAACTTTAAAATACAAGAAATTTGTTGATGTTTTTAAGTAAAGAAAAGTTAGCAATTTAACTATTTTGTAATGATAAAACAGGAGAAGTGCTAATAAGCATGCATTATGTAATAAATAATAAACAGATTCAAAAACTCTTATTATCTATTGAACAATGTAATGATACTTTTGTGTATTCCTCAATCTGTCTTTCAGTTGAACAACCATCTGATGCTGATCTGATATCTTCAGTGCTTTTATTATTTTTCATTATTTTTTTTATATTATATGTGGTTTACTTTGTTTGTAATTTCGTGCAAATCTACACAAAGACTACTGATGCGAAGCTTTTTCTAAATTAACAGCGAAAGACTAGTCACCACCACCCACTGCCAACTCTTGGGCTACTCTTTTACCAGTGAATAGTGGGAGTGACTTTTACATCAAAATAACCTCACAACAGAAAGAGCAAGCATGTTCAGATTGCGAGTCAAGTGCCCAACCTATCTGACCAGGTCAAACACATATTATACGTGTATTAGTATGTATCATTATAATTGTGCTATTACTATTAGAGTATCTAAAATATAATTTAGATAAACCAATAATGATTTTGGTTAGATGAAATGAAAACCTAATTAGGATTATAAAATTTGGGAATTGTATTAACTAGGAACCTTCTCCTTTGACGACAGATGCCGTGACTTTGTTTTAACTCACAAGCCGTCATCAGAGAATGACAGTGGTCCTCATGAAAACATTAGCTAACTCTTTGAAGCAAATTTGAAAGATGAATGGTTGGAACTAGAACATGTTCATCAAGTAAATCTTGTTTTTTCATTATATATGTGTTAATTCATGATGAATTGTTAAAAGATGGTTCAGGTGTTTGTTTTACATAAGAAAATAACAGATGAAACATAATATTTATTATAAGAAATTAAAATTTAATTAAACTAACATTTTGTGTGTGGTTACTACAAGATTTATTTTAATTTCATGTAGTTAAAGTAATAAATGCAAGTCTTCAAAGTTTTGCTTATTTGTAAAGTTATTATTTTGCTGTATCTTTCATTGTTGTGTTTTAATGTGTCTTTCTTCAGACTTATATTACCAAAATATTTCTTATCTTGAGTTGTCAACTCTAAATAGTTCATTATATATTTAACAAACTGCTGGTTCTAAGAAAAAAAAGTATTCATTTCAAGAGTTAATTCATATGAAATGTTTAAAGCTAGTGGCATAATTATTAGTATAACATTTGTTTTTATTAATTACTTAAGATCAGTGCTAGCTTTGTGCATAAATCAACAAATTATGTGTGAAAGATTTGAAAAAGCTTTATTATTCTGTAAAACTGTTACTTGTGGTGGCAAAAAAGGTTATTGGATTTCTATCAATGTTGAAAAAATATGGTGTTTGCCTTGTGATAAGGGAAACATCATTTGTGAAACATTAGAGTGAGCATATGAGCTCTGTCTGTAAAATCTTGTAATGTTGTTTAACAAAACTGTTATTTGTTAATATAGATTAATATGCTTTGATTTTTTTTTCTTTTCCCAAAGTGAATTCTGGTAAATGTTTAATAGTGTTTAGAACTCTGATTATTACAATTTTGGTCATTTTTAGTCTGGATAAAATAGTAAAAATGAATTTGACAGCTTTTTTATGTTTTGAAAACAATTGTGGTACTGGTTCTTAGTCGTCTTTCTATTCATAAGCAGTCAATTTTTGGTCAGTGTTTTATCAGTTCTTCATTGGTTATTTGTTTATAGTATGATTTCAGTAAGTCATTGATTAGTTGCTCTTCAATTCCATTAAAATCCAAACGGATGTGCAAATGATGTGATTTTTTTTAACAAGAGGTTGAAAATTATCCACACATTTTAGCCAGTTTTTTTTTCCAAACTGTATTCATATGTGAGGTAGTAACGTTTTTACATTCTTGATGTTGAATGGTTTCCAGAAACCATTGATCTAGGTGTTTCTGTTGCTGTCCACTGCCCCTGATCATTTATCTGAAGATTTGTCATAAGTGATATGCTTTAAAAGAGGCCATGTCGTATTGATTTATTTGTTGGATCAAAGAGGTGGTGTTTGGAGTAAGAGACTCCACAGAAATGTTTGTTGATATGTAAATTAGGTTGTTAGGGTGATTTGGTGAGTTTTCATCAACCACTAGTGCTTTATGGGAAGCATTTTCCATAGAAAAACATCTCTGTACTGCAGAGCAGAAAAAGTTGTAAACCAATCCTCAAAAATTGTTTTTGTTGTTTAAACCTGTTCTGTCTTTTTCCAATATAGATCAGTCTCTCAAATGTTGAAAACTTGATGGGTCATATATCCTCTTTGTTCAAAAATATCTTTTAAAAGTGTTTGGCACATTGATGTTGCTTCCTTGTCAGCACTTGCTGCCTTTAGGCTGTGTAAATTATGCTTTTTTTTTTTTTTTAAATCTGTTAAGTAAGCCTTTGCTATCCATTATCTTAGGGCAATACCGATTTAGTAACTTATTAGATAATTTTATCTTTGTTGATAGTTGCTGTAGTTGATGGTGAGAACATAAATGCTTTGGAATTTATTATAAGTTTGGCTTTTGTCAAACTTCATGATGGTTTCCAGTTTTGTTGTTACTGAGATGGCTTTTGTTGCAGTTTTTAGGCTTACTGCTGGCACTGGAATCACTTGCAGTACGCTTACTAATCATTTTGTATTTAAGGGCAGAGTACAGTCTAAAGAAAACTTTGAAAGTACATTGGTTGACATTTTTCTTGATCCAAACAAGACACTTGGGATGTATGAACTCTTAGCACACGGGCTGGTTAAAGTGACGTGTCATGATGTTTCAGTAAGTTACATTCAAAATATAATTAAACCACTTAACTACCATGATGTACGAACAAACTTGATAACAAACCATAGATGATAATGCAGCTTTTTATATTATATAAATTTTAAGTTCTTAATAATATAAGAAAATATTTAAAACAACTTTAAATACCCTAGTGTGAGAATTTGAATATTTGTTCTTCAGTTATTTCCTCTTTTGAACTTCCCCTTAAACTATGAAATGTTATGTAAAATGTCATTAATCTTCTAAATTTTTATCTTATATCCTTCAATCATATGGAACTTCAGAGCAACCAATGAAAATGCAAGAACCTCTTGCCACACCCACCTTCAACTTGCTCAACGTTACAAATTGCTAATACATTTTTCTGAGACTAAGTGTTATCTAGAATAGAAATGATTGAGTAAAGTATGATTCATCCTATATGATCTTACAGATAATTGATAAATTTAGCTAATTAGAGAGCCAGAGACAGTAAGATATTTTCTCAATGACAAATTGGGTATGTCTTGCTTCAAACATAAATTATTGTGTTATTATATTTTTCTTCCTTTTTTCTCTCTCTCTTTTGAAGAATAGTATCAGATTTTTAACAGATTTTCCACTGGTTATAAATTATGCTGTGATAAATTTGTTATACATTTCGCATGTATTTCTGAGGAGTTCAGCATTTCTAAAATCATACACCAGTTTAAAAAAAATTATTTTTGTATTTATTTTAGTTACCAGAATTTCATTATTCAAGGTGTGATGATAAAAAATTAAAAAGAAGTATAAGTGGTTTTGCCATACAATTTCAAACCTCTGCCTCAGCTAGGGAATACTTGTAGTAAGTACACATGTTTGGGCTTTTTCGATTTTATTTGCTCTAAATCTTTGTGATTTTTAGTCAGGTGATATTCTGTACATATAGTGTTTTAATATTTTTTAATGCTTGGTTAGTTTTGTATTTTGGCCAATGGAACTTAAGGGCTAACTACATTAGCCATCCCTAATTTAGCAATGACATACTAAAGAGAAGACAGCTAGTTAGTACCACCGTCTACCCACTCTTGAACTACTCTTTTTATCAACAAAGAGTGTAATGGATTTTAATGTTACAACATCCCAATGGGTAAAAGTATGAACATGTTTGGGGACAGGGAATATAACCCATAACCAAAATGGTGAGACAAACCATTACCATAATTTCTTTTCAATATGGGCTTGGTTGAATCAGCCAAGTATGTGACCCCAATTTTTCTTTTTAGTTTCACCACAATAATTTCTAATACATTTTGTGTATCTTCATAAAAATTTCATCAACTGTGAATAATAATTAAATCATTTGTTGAGAAAAGCATAATTTGTAATGAAGTCTCTTTCACTGTGAATATGTGGAATCAGAAAATTGACTACTGTGGGTGCAAAGTGAATTTCATGTAGATTAAAAACACTTAAATCATCTGAAATTTAAATTTAAACATCATAAATTTGAAACATTTTAGTCAGTAAAAGTAGACTGTATTATTCTACCCAAACTCTGTATCAGGTTTCTCAATATGATCAGTCTTGTAAACATTAAAATAAATCAAAATTATCTTTTTTTCTTCTTTCTATAATGACTTCAGATTGTAACACAAAACTACATTTGTTTATTCTAAATTGCCTTTTTTGTAACATTTTGATTGCCCTCTGAACTAAGTTTAACTAATATGCCTACCAAACAGGTGGCAAAACACTTGGAAAACATGTAGCTCACATTATCTCAAGGAACTATATTATCGCCAACACCATCATGCCAACACCACATTAAGCATCTCTTTGTTTCCCTACCCTCTCTAATAACTGGATCTCCACCTTTCCAGACACTGCAGTTTCTTTATCATTTGTTCATTTCTTATCTCTTTTTGTGAATCATTTGTACATGATCTACTGTGAAAATTCTGCACTTATTTCTTATATCAAGTATCAGGGGTTACCAATTTAAGGACTTTGTTTCCACATGTTGGACTTGCTGTTTGTGATTTGACAGTCCTCACTGTCAAGTTAGGGTCTTCTTCAAGGTTGCTTGGGGTATTCTTGGTGTTACATTTATCAAAGTTGCCTGGTTGAACATGTACCATTCCATGGACTGTCATGGAAAAGACCAGTGCCAAGAAGATGTCTACCAACTTCTTGTTTTGCAGAGTTTTAAAATAGTCTCATGTCACTGTCTCCAGTAAAAGATTGTTTTGAATTTCGCACAAAGCTACTCGAGGGCTATCTGTGCTAGCCGTCCCTAATTTAGCAGTGTAAGAAGAGAGGGAAGGCAGCTAGTCATCACCACCCACTGCCAACTCTTGGGCTACCAACGAACAGTGGAATTGATTGTCACATTATAACGCCCTTACGGCTGGGAGGGCGAGCATGTTTGGCGATGATGCGGACGAAGTTGCATGCACGCCTTATAGCGCTCTTGGCCATGCAGGGCCTACCAGTAAAGACCTTTCTGGCAGGTATCTGATGAGGATCTTGATACATCCCCAGGTCTCCCAAGTGTAAATTCTTCTCATACTGATTCAGAAAAGCTGTTTGTTGTTCACAAGAATCATTAAACATGCACCAGTTTGATATCACAGAGTATAATACTACATGTAACAACTGGCATTAGTGAACTACCCGTCTGAAAGAAACTAAAGCCATAAAAAAGTTTTCTTCATGGTTGCATTTGTTTTTACAGTTTTGCAGTTTACAGTAGTTGGTGTGAAACATGGGCAGTAGTGAACTACCTGTATAAAGAATCTGAGACCAAAAACAATTTCATATTAGATTATATTTATAATACTAATGAAGAAACTGTTATTAGCTTATTTATTCTTATGACTTAGCTCTTGCAGGTTGGATAGATTAGAATCAGTATTCTTATTTGATTAGGCTGAATGTTGTTCAGACTTTAGAATGTTAAAACTATTAATTTTAGATTTTATAACTTGTAACCTGTTGCCATAAAAACATGAGTGTTACATGTCACTCTGGATAGACATGAGTGATATTGAAGTAGCTTCATTTCCTCTAGTATACTAATTAAGAATTGGAGATGGCTATACATGACTTTGATGTTTTTTACACAGAATTAGAGATCAATATAATCTTTATTATGGGTTTCACTGTGCCTCGTTTTCTACATATAATTTTTCTGGGGGAAAGTTTTTGTAAGTTGTTTTGAACATGGTTTTAGTTTCTGCATCCTGTTACTTTGTCAGAATTTAAATTTCTGCTTGAACATGATTCCTTAGTTTGAGAATCTATCAAATGTAACTAATCATTTCAACTTAGAACACTAATATAGATTATTACAAATTTTTTAAATTAACATGAAAAATATATAACATTATATTGCTATTAAATTCTGTGTTAAGTTTTAATTTATTTTCAGTTAAGGTGACAATACATGCATATAGTTACATAATATTCCTTTAACCATCTTAACAGGATTATTGAAGTGCGGTGAAGATGGACACATGTCAAGAGACTGTCCTAATGTAGGTGGGGACATGAGAAATAAATCTGGTTGCTTCAAGTATGGTGAAGATGGACACGTCTCACGAGCCATTAAGAATCCTGACAAACAAGTTGGACGTGATGGTAAGTTTTATGTAAACTGTTTTGATGTTACCACATACTTTAGGAAGTCTGTAAAGAAGTTGAAGGTTTACTTTTTGAAAAAATCGATTAAGGAAAACCTGTTACGGAACTTACTCTATCATCAGTATTTAATTGCCTAATCAGTTATGCCACAATTACCTATGGAAAAACATGAAATAAAGTATACTTTTTCCACTAAGATGGCTGTCATTGTAGATCCCTGTACATGGTGAGGGGACCTCTGATGGTAGGTTCTGTTCTATTTTTTTTTGTAGATCATATTCATAGATGTGAGAATATATGGTAAAAATCTGAAAAGGCTGAATAACTGGTAACATGGTCAAAGTGTGGTCTGAAGTAGGGTTATTTTTAGCTAAATCATGAAAAGTTGCATGCAGCTAAATTTTTTTTACAGGAGATCTAACAGACTTTTAATTACAGCAATTGCTGATTTATCAAGTGATATGTCATAGGAAATTAGAAGAAAAAAAATTCAGCTAGATGAGCACATGTGAATTTTTTCAAGGTATTCTGTAGTTTGAGAAGTTGGAAGGAAACCAGCTCTTCCCCTTTTGTATTTTCCTCATGTATTGACATCAGTGGACCTTTGATATACATGTAGAGCAACTAAGTAGGAAATGGATTGGTAGAGAATCCAAATCACTTATTCCGTGATAACGATACTTGTAGAGAAAATTATTTATTGAAAAACAGATGGTATGGGTAGAGAAAGTGCTGGTAGAGGAGCAAACAATGTTTCTACCTGACCAGTAGCTGACCACATGTTGTGTAACTGAGTGTAGAGGGTGTGCTTAAATGTTTGATTATATTTATTAATATAGATATAAAGGTGTTCCTTTGTATTGGTTTATTTTGCTGAGTTGTTGTATAAGAAGGCTTCTTTAATTTTGTATTTGTTTATGTTTTTTTTCCTTCAGAATTTGGATGTTTTCTATGCTTATGTTGTGTTTATTTGATTTGCAGTATTTAAAAATGTGAAGGTAACTTTTTATGTTAGTTGAATCTGGTTTCCATTTTTCTACTTGTTTCTTCAATATAGAAGTCATGGCAGTAATCACATTGTATATTATAAATAATGTTGGTGTTGTGTTTGTCAGTTTAGATTTTATATAGTATAGACCTTAGTTATGTGCCTGGTTTTTGAATAAATTTGGTATTAACTGGAGTGTCATATTTTGTTGCTAGTTTTTTGCCAGATGTTGGTTATTTTTCTGCTGATGTTGGGAATATATAGTTTGCGGCCTCATATGGTTTCATGATTTTTTAATTGTGGGGTATATTTACTTTTGCTTGTTGATTTTGCTTTTTGTCCAGGTGTGTGTAAACATTATGTGAAAATTATAGCACAGAAAAGAAATGAGAGAATATACTAAATTTTTATTTGTTGAAAAACCAGATATGGCTGGTTCTTTTTGTTATTTATTGTAGCAACTTTTTTTTCACGTAACCACTAAATTACAGCCTCTCTGTTAACCGCGACATAACCGAAGCTGTGTTCAAAGTGGCATATGGCACTAATCAATCAATTAGTGGATCCATGTTCTCCCCTTTCATGGATGTTTTAAAGTATTTCTACTTGACACAAATAAAGTTTCAATTCTGCATAATATACTTTTGTTTACTGTATAGATTTGTCCTCTAAAAACTAAATTGTATATATAAAGTTTTAATCAAGTATTTGTGGATGTAATTGTACATGTGTATGAAATTTAAACCAAATTTATTTCTTGGTCTTACTTGTAGTAAATCAATATACCTACCAAAATTATAATCACCACACAATATTATTAACACCTGTGGTGTTAATGTAATAACAATTTTCTGAAATACATGTGTAAATATGAGAATTATCTGATGCATGATTTTTAATACATTGTAAGTTTTAAAATTAAAACACTGGCATTGTATTTGAATAACATTAGTGTTTAATTCATTGGTTCCCAGGGTGCAAGATTTCAGTGTTTTTTTTTTGTTTATATTAAGGGTACTGTCCTATATATTCAAAAATTGTGCCACGCTTTGAAAAACTTGTAAGAAATAAACAGGAACAAAAGAGTCATTAAATTTAAATTGGCTTATGAATATTTGAACATTTCAAATTCAAAGAAATATCATTTTATGCATTGATGAAAATTTATTTTTTTTGTAGGCCATGTAGGGTTTATGGAACTTTTAGTTTGTTGTAATATTTTTCATTTCCAAATGTTTTGTTTTTGTTTATATATCATTAAAACTAATTATAAAATTTGTTTAGCCACATTCACCTTTATTCTTAAATAAATAATTACTGTGAGGGGTGCGAGAACATATTAAAATTTTTTAGGGGTGCGGGTCAAAGAAAGGTTGGGAACCACTGGTATAATGGATATTAACAGTAGGGTTTAATGTTGTTATTAAATGGTGCAAATAAAGTATAAACACGTGTTTTACTGGGCAGTTGCCCTTAATTTTTTGAATTAGAAATGAAACCACATATTTCTTCTTATTAAAATTCTAATCTCCATCCTTACAAAAGTTATGAAATAGGACTAAACAAAACTACAGATCCTATCTTATAAGAACTTTTGACCTTGCTCTCCTGCTGACTGTAGGAACTTGTATTGTGAAGATCGGTCGCACTGTTTGTTGGTAAAGAGTAACCTAAGACTTGGCAGTGGGTGTTGTTGACTAGGTGTCTTCCTTTAGTCTCTCCTTGTTTAATTAGGGATGACAAGTACAGATGTAACAGTTGCACTAAAAGTAATAATGTAATTATTTTTAGATTATTTAGAAGATTGAAAGGGTTTCCTCCTGAATGGTAAAAGTATCTTGAACTGATGGACTTACAGTGAGGGTCAGTTACAAAACCCATGCTTTTCACCCCAGGGGTTCTGTGTTTTTCAGGATATGTGCAATTAAACAGTGAGTTTTATCAAATGATTTATTCATGTGATTAATAGTGTACAATTATCAGTTTTTTGGTTCAGTCGGTAAATAGGTTTTGTCTGTCATGACAGTTGTTATCAAAGTTTTTACAGCTATAAAACTTGAGACTAATGATTAAAGCTGGTGTATAAATAAATTGAGACACCGAAAGTAACTTACTTTATTCTTTGTTATGATATAGACATTATTAGACCCATTATCAGGCATAAGCCCACTACTGCTAATTCATTCCATTACTTGTGTAAATTTATAGTAATAATAAATGAAGCAAAAATAGTAATCATTTAATGGACGTCACTAAGAACAGTACAAGTTATGCAAATATAATAAATGCTATAAAGAATATGTTTATTTGATATTTTTTGTATTAATTTCTTCTGTATTTAAGTAGAAATGAAGATTTTGTAGTTTTCATTAGTTGGTTCTGTTGAACAGTAGTAACAGGATGAAATTTGTAATGTATGAGGAGGTATTTTGTGCAATTAAGAAATAAAATGTACATGCATTTTGGTACTTTGGTAGAAAGTTGCATCTTTGCTAATATCAGTTTTTGTAGGTATAACTTTGTTTATAAATATAATGTATTAATTTCCTTATAGTAAATATGACAATTGTTCATGCAATTTTTCTAGATTTTTCTCTTACATTTACGTCTGTATTTACAACTATCTTTATTTTTAAGTATTTCTTATTCCATTTGATGCTTTTTATCTTAGTTATGTAATGGTGAATAATCTTTTCTTAGTCTAAACTTGGAAACTTTAAACATCAGTAACATTAAAATTTTCAAATAAATTTAGTAGTTTAGAAATTTTTTTTTTTAGTATAGCACAAACACCATGTGGTTATATATTGCATTAGACTACATCTTGTTAAACTATTCCCAATACCAGGTTGATCAGATTATTAAAAATAGGATGATTTGTATGTAAATTACATTTGTTGAAAATGTTTTGTTTTTTGTCACTTCAGATTAAGATATCCTTTGCTTTTTAAGTAAAGCAAAAGTTCAGAATGTGTTGTTAAACACTAGACTATTTATTAATATGGTGAAAATCTGCTTGAGAACTATTTGGATTAGCCATCCATTATTTTGAAGTGACAGACTAGAGAGAAAATAGTCAGTGTCACTTAGCTGCAACTGTTGGACTTTTTTTTTATTATTGGAAAGGACGTGAGTTTAACTGAAAAGGTTTACATCAAAGATGAATAACAATATCCACTACTCTACCTTACCAGTAACGTGCACGAAAATCATTGTATGGCATGACTGTCTGTTTGAGATCATAGGTGTTTTCACTTGTACTTTATATTTAAAGCCCTTCATATATTACATTTACAATAGAAAGAGAACTAATGCATTCACTAACTTTCATGTGATATGCATTACACCTTTTTGTAATTGTTATATTTCTTTATATCTGCAGGCTTACAGTACTAGAAACCTGGTTTTAATACTTTCTTCAATACAGAGCTTCAAACAAACAATTACTGTATAGATGCACAAATCTTCTTTCAGATTAAGCCCCAGAGAGAAATGGTGGATTGGATGACCACCTGTGTTACACATTTATTGTTTAGATAGTTTTATAGCTTATCTAGCTAAATAATTCACAAGAATTAATCAGTATCGTCGTATATGCATGTTTTAAAGCTTCCTATGTAAATATTAGACTAGTGTACGAGTAGAAACTGAAATACACTATTCATACAGTTATAACGATTTCAAAAAAAAAACGTAGGTTCAAGAAGACTGGACAGAAAAATAATAACCATATAATGTGACCACTTTTTATCTGTGAATGTTTTCTTCTGAAGACAAAGGTCCACTTTCTAAAGTGCTGAGGATTAAATAGTAGTTATGATGAGATTTGTTTCTTCAAATAGTTGGAATTGGCTGAAAGTTGTATAAAATTTAATGGATCAGAAATTGATATTTTATATTAATAAAAGTGTTAATACCCATATCAGCCATCCTGTAATACACCTAATATTTAAATGTTAGAGTCAAACCATGAGAGAAAGAAGGGAATATGTAAAGTGTTCAAGATTGATTTATTTACCAGTTGGTCAAGGAACCTGGTAGAAATAATGCTATTTGAGATTTATTGTATTTAATTTCCTTTCTGCATAATTTACTGTACACCAGAATTACTCAAAAAATTCATATGCTATATTTACTTTTTTGAAAATAAATATCTTTATTATGAACTGAGTCATTAGATAATCTGGAAGCAAAAATTGAATTGTTTCAATTACTTGTATAAAATATGAAATTCTTTATGTGTCATGCTTATATGTTTTTTCCTTGCATTTAAAATGATAACATTTAGTGATGAGTTTATAATAATTAAAATCGTGTAGTTAGCTTTTTGGAGAGGTGCTAAAAGTAACTAATTATAAGCGTTATAATATCTCATGCTATAAAGAACGTGTTTATTTCTAAATTTGATATTTTTGTACTAATTTCTTCTGTATTGTTTACTTATAATAAAGTTTTACACAAAATACCATCATATATAAGTGGTGATACAAATTTCAGTTTTGAGTAGAAATTAGCTTTCATAAATTATGAGTAAACTCTTGCTGTGATTTCTGCTGTGGGTGATTCAAAGTGCTCGTGCCACAACCACCTCCCATGTTGTACAGAAAAATGAATTAAACACTTTTGATGAAGAGTCTATTTTAATAAATTTAGTTTCTAGTTCTTTTATATTTTGAACAATCAGTTTTAACTTCTAAATTGTGAAAAATAACGTAAAGGTTGTAAGATGTAACTTTTCTCTATCATGTTAGGATTTACTAACAGGAACTACTAAAGTTTTCTTTAAGGTAGAAACACGAGCTAAACATAATCAGAAGTAAGAATCTGAAATTTGCATAGCTTACCTTTTCATTTACTTATATATCCTTAAAAATTATATATTAGTCCATGAATCACAGTCTGAAGGTTGCAGATTTAAATTCTTGACACCAAATATGCTTGCCTTTTCACCTTCATAGTGTAGCGTTATAGTGTAACAGTCAATCCATTGTGGTAAAGAGTAGCTCAAGAGTTATGAGTGGGCAGTGATGACTGCGCCTCTCTCTAGTTTAAATTAGGACATCTAGCACAGATAGCCTTCAAAATTTTCATAGCAATAATGTTTTTGAAATCTGTTAATTAAAGTCACAGTGTATTTTTAGGGCTAACATTTAAATATCTGCATCTTAAAATACCCTTTTTTGTTATAATGATTCACACTTATCATCATTATATTTAGTTTTGACCTTACCGACCAGCTGCTGATTTGTTTTCTCGTATATATAAAATCCCAAGATGGAACGTTCACTGAACTTTTCTGTCATATTAAGCTTCACAATTTAAATTTAGAGACTTGTATTTTTTTGTGTAGTTTGACATAAGACTGTTAGTGTGTACTAGAAGTTCTGTTATTTATCACATGATGTGAAGAGTTAATGAATATACTTTTTTTTAGCAAACTAGACTATGAACTTAATGTAATATTCATAACTAATGCACAGAGAAACAAGAAGCTATAATTACAGAATTGATCGGTTTGCTACATTGACACTTGATAATATCTTGTAATTTTCAGGGTGGCAAGGTGTGAGGTGCTGAATAATATTCATAAATATAAAAAATAATAGTGATAAATCATATTAACAATCTCTATGTTTCCATAGGGAAACACCTGCTCATGGAGCTGTAAGTACTAATTTATGACACATTCATCTATGAAATTTGTAGAGCTTTCAGTAGCCATAACTGTATTGTACACAAGTAATCAATATTTCTATTAAAATATTTCCCATAAAGATCTGTCTGTGAATTTCCAAAGCCTTAAATGAATCAGTCTGAGTGAAAGTTTCCATGCTTAAAATAAAAAAAAAATTTCTTTTCAAAGCTATTTTACTGGCAAAACTTTATATTTTATCTACTATTTTTTTCAACCCTAGTACTAAGAGTAATTAAATTACCAATGTTCAGTGACATGAGAAATCTGAAATGTGAAATAGAATGAAGAAATGTTTTTTCCCTCTCTGAATGCTAGGTTTTATTTTCTTCAAAGTTTCAACTTGGCATTTTCTCAGACTCTTGTTTTATTTTATGGTTTTACTGCCTGTGCACGTAGAAACCACTGTTTCCTGTTTAAAGGCGTTATGAGAACAGTATAATTATGGTGTTAGAAAAACTTGCAGTTTGAGAGTCTTAATAGAAATGAATAAATCCCTGTAACCCTGGTTAATAATGATACAATCACAGAAATGGAAACCAATGCACAGTTAATCAAATAATTTCAGCTATGGTCCACTATATATTTTATGTAGAAAGTAAGCAACTTTCCCCTAATGTTTAGGTCAGTCCTATAGTTAGCATTATAACAGGTAAAAACGTGATCTTATGTGTTGATTAATACATACAGAGTCTATTGATAATAAACAGTTTGGAAGAAGTGAGTTAATTCTGCTCCTACCCACTGTAAGGGTATTGTAGGTCAATGTGCTTTTTTATGACATGTTGTAAAAACATGTAGGTTGAAGATGTCTTGATAGACATTACTTACAAACCTCGTAATTTGAGCACTTTTGAAGGTGGACCTTTCTTCAGTTACAAATAGGAAATGGTGGTGTAATCAAATGGTGATATACA